>NW_019102521.1:0-167030 GCF_001856785.1 Myzus persicae | reverse complement strand
TGGACCCTTGAAATGAATCAGTATTAGGGTGATAAGAAAAATTACTACGGAGCTCAACTATACATACAGGGAAATATAGGAATTTACGAAAAAGAAGATTTGAAATTTAAGAATAGGAAACTACAGAAAGATAATTCAAGAAAAAGTCAGCCGACGAAGTAAAATAATGCAGAAAAAACTTATAGAATATGGAGAGTAAAATATAGATGTCAATGAAGAAAAAAACCTCATTCAAACGTTAGGTACTTTTATAAAATACCTAATATAAATGAACAATGTAAACATATTGTATTAATAATTTTCAAAATACAAAAAGTAGGTATACAGACCATACTATTTTATCCATATATTAAGTTAAGTGTACATAGAAATAGAACAAATGAAGTATTAACTAAAGTTAATTTATTCTGAAAAAAATTTAAATGTTGTGAGGTTCACTAAGGGCAATGTTTCTAATAATATAGCTATTTTAATTTTTCATACTATCGTATAATACACTTATTGCTGGTTAAACATTAGCGGCAAATAATTAATTCTTATAAAAAAAGGTCAAATGCCATGTACCAAGATTTTTTTACTTACAAGGCTATCATATTTGGGTATAATAATTAATAGGTTATCTATTTGTTTGTGTCAGCCGTCAGGTTAGATTACAGAACATAATATTGTGGTATGCAATGGTTGTTTTTAATTTTTATTAGTATGTAATGAGTATAATAATAATATATTAGCTAGACTTTCTGGCTATAGTGACTACCTATATACTATGTTATACTGTACATTGTATAAATGGAAATGTTTTCCGCATAACTACAGTAAACATGTTTACTTTTATTATAGGTTATCTATACTTGAGACAAAAATAAGAAAACAAATTATTGTAAGAGACTATGAGATCACTCAGTTTTCTATAACCACAAAACTGGAAATATTAAAATATTAAATGGTAAAAATGATTTCTTTTTTTTTTATTCATTAACAATTCTTTATGCCTTTATATGGACTGGGGAGTTATTAATATTAACATAATATAGGTGCAACACAATTTTTTATACAAATGCAAAACTAGAATATTTAGAAGAGTTCGTTAAAAAATTCAGATTTCAATAAGGATTACGAAAACGCGTCTAAGTTTTTTAAATTATCTCGCTAATTGTCTTCAAGCAAATAGCATTAACGGTGTGCACATATACACACAGACCACAGACACGACACACATAAAAGGTAACTCGCCTTTTGGTAAAATACTCGTTATTGGACGATTCGTTAACTGTGCAGGTGCCGCTGTTGACGTCCTGCGAAACATCCTGCTGTTGCGGCTGTGGCTGTTGCTTGGACCTCCTTCGCAGGAACAATTTTTTGATGAGCATTGTGAAGGAAAGCGGAGCGAGTGTCTCTCGAATATCCCGACGAAATAACGAGCTATGTGTGTGCACATTGGACGAACGTGACAGACGCGAACTACAATACTGGCAGGTAGGTTATTCGGGCTCCTCTGCGGCTGGCAAACGCTCAAACGCCACACCGTAACTGCCACATTATTAACGATAGACAATTATCGGAGTAAAAAACTCGCGGCTACGTCACATTAAACACTTCACGAGTGCGTGTGTTAATAAACGTGCATATATATATATATATACAATGTCATGTATACACAAAAAATGTACAATGTACATATTATACGATCTAGGTATATACATATTTTTATATACATATGAATGTGAATGTGTGTATGTGGAATACCCAATACATTATATATACACTGAACTAGAGAATTCTCAAAGGCAAACAAATGACGACAATGGAACACGTGATCAGCGCAGACGCGCGTGTGTGTAATGCAATTAGCGGCAATGTATACGCGAAATACACATAGGTACGACAGTCCTTTGCATGAATACAAATTATATATAGTTATATATGTCCTATATATACGTATAATTACCGTATATACTTAGATACTTACATAGGTACCAGAAGTATAATAATACAGCTTTATATAGTTTATTTTTATATATATTATACGGTGATTGGAGGTGACATGTGCGGGACACTTTTCACCATAAGTATATAGGTATATTTTAGTTTCACTCGCATGGTTCGACGAAAGTCTATAATAATATGTGCCGTAATATTATTATATCACTATGTACGACATATTATGTCCTATATAATATGTCTATACACATGAACACGTATTATTGGTTTTGCAGTAATGCGTGCTATTCGTGGTTATTACTTATTACGTATTTACTAAGTATTTTATTCATCGTGATTCTTGACCGACTCAATCTCCACTACCATAAAGAAGTACTACCACCTTTACTCGCGCTATAGAATAAAAACAAAGACAAACTACTAGGTACTAAACAATAAAACAACTAAAGTATATATTATGTATATTATTATACACACATAGCTGTGACACGTGGCAATTAAACAAATATTATTATTGGATGTGGTACAAAAATGCATTTTTTAAATCATTATTCTATTTACTGTCGATGAAAGAATTCAAAATTATTGCTAAAATATTAAAATTATTTATATATAGAACCAATACTTGAAACATTTATTAAAATAATGAGGTACCTAAGGCTACATAATAAAAAAAAATGTTTAGCGTGGGCTTATTAGGTATTAAACGTTTTATTAAACAGTATGAATGTATGATACTGATACAGTTTACACTATAATACATATTTGTTATAAATTATAATAAAGTGATAACTGATTAATTACAAATATGCAACTGTCAGCTGATATTATATGTATAACTTTAGTTCACTGTAGGTAGCACTGTAAGTGTATAAATAGGCATATAGAAGCTATTAAAATATTGTTGTTGTTTATTTATATTTTCAAAGAAATACTTATGCATATGTTATGTTATTGGTAATTAATTAGTTTATTCAACTACTCGATGAATAAATAACAATGGAAATTTGTTTATGAATTTATGGCAAATGTATTTAATTATTTTCTATTGATAAAATGGTAGCATTTTTATTATTTTATATACGATAACGGATAATTTATATTAGTATCTAAACCCATATAATTTTTTTATTTATTTTTTTTTTAAAGTCTCATACCTACTAACTAAGTATAGAATAAAAAATTACACAGACATACAACAGTTATTCTCTTTCTAAGATATTAGTTTATTTTATTATCATTTAAATGTAGGGAGCGGTGGCTACTATTTTTATCATGCAGGGAAAAGTTAACTAGAATCCCTTATAAGCTTGATGTTGTCACCGTTCATGCCATGGGTAAATAACATTTTAGAATTTAGCAGGAATCTTCATACTATTTTTTTTATAATTACATTTTGAATACATGGTTACATCATGCGTAATTTGTTCATAGAACACTGAAAGCATTTTTAAATTTTTCTAAAATTTCAAGGATTGCTTCATCACTGATAACTAGTATACATTTGGAATTATTTTTATACTATTGAATATTTTAATTTCTATAGAACCTAACCTCACCTATTGGTTAATACTTAATTGTACAGTAGTACAATAGTACCTCAAGTAGTAAGTACAAGTTTTAATGTTATGTACTATATAATAAATATAAACTATATCATGTATTTTACAAAGTATATAGCAACGTATGTATACATCTCTATAATATAAAACTTATTATTTAGGGCTTAAATTAACAAAATATAAACTGTACAAGACTACGAAATTAACGGTAAGCTTATGAACATAATATTTTTAACATGCATAAATATAACTTTCATAATAAGGCAATATATTATTAACCTTGAAAATTAAAATGCATTTAAAAATGTTCATACCTGTAATAATTTATATTCGAATTTCTAACAATTAATATTATTATATAGGTAACACTATACCAATTTATATACGCACAGTTTAAGTATAAAAGGTATTAAATAAAAGAATTTATTTAAAATCTTAACAGTAATTTTTTGTAATTTTGTACTGATATATTTATTGAAATTGTAAACAAGAAAATCGTGATAAATAGATGAAAATAAATAATAAATAAACTTATTGCGTTATTTATATCAGTAGCCATAAACATGATTAAATCAATAAATCTAAGAGTTATGGCACAGATTACAATATAATATTATGTTACGCAATATTAAGTTTTTGTCTATTATAAAAATATTAATTAATTAAAGTTCAAAGTTACATATTATGCAAATTTCAATACGATTATAATATACAATATAATATCTAAGCTTTAAAATGTGATCAATCGAATAGGGACAATTAACTAATAAATATTATATTAGATTTATGATTTCGACCGGTAAGTATATAATTTAATCATACTCGATTTAATTTGTACTAACAAATTGGTAGAACCTGATACGGAACGTGGACATAATCGTTATTATATATATATATTAATACAATTATACTGCATGGTAGTACTTAAATATAAGTTGCATACACCTATAGTTAGTGAGTAATAATTGTTTTTAATTTTATTATTGATCCATTTTAGTTAATAAGTCCTTAGACTTTGAATACATATACCAGATACCTATGAGTTACAAGATTGTATTAAAATGTCAAGTTAAAGAAGCTCTCGTGTAGATCGAATATTTTTAATGTTCATCAAATACTTTCATAAATAAACGGAAAATATTTCAAATCCTAATGGACAGTTAATTATTATTGTTTGAATAATTGCAACATTATTGATTTTAGTCAGTTTTTGTATATAGTTTTCTTATATACTAGGGAAAATGTATGAGAATCCCAAAAATACTACTTTAAGAAATAACCATATAATCTAGATAAAAAGTTCAATAAATATAATTAGGGGTATGGTGACTATGGTAAATAAGATGTAAAAGCATATGGGTAATAAATTATTAAATTATATAGTCACTATAATGGGGCATGTCCCTTCATCACTTCATCGTATCTTTTTCACTAATGTGTAGAATACAAAAAGCTACCCGGTTTTTTATAAGACTAAAAAATGAATTCAATAGCATTCATTGAAAAGGTTTTAAGGGTGGAGATGAACACCTAACCCCCTCCCCTTTACCCTGCCTATTGGTATAGTACAGGATCATTACGGTAGGCGTACTTAAAACGTTTCGACTGTGAAGTAATACTTATTCTACTAAAAAATACATTATTACGAAACTAATACATGTATCCATCTTCACTCAAATATGAGAGAAAACGGATATAATCAATACCAAAAAAAAAAAACAAGTTAAGCATAGAAGTGGTCTTCTCTCTTCTCTCACCGAATGTCTGTACATACGGTATTGCGTGTAATGCGGACACGCGGCTCATAGAAAAAAGTATGGGTGACATTACTAAGTTAAAATAATGGGCTTAAATAGAAACAAACAAGTAGGTTTAAGTATAAGATTCAAATTTATATTTTACATATTTTTGGGGATCAAATAAAAAAACTTGATCTAAATTATACTTTATTATACTTTTTTTCACTTAATCCCTCAGATAGTTTTGTGTATAATAATATATAGTCTTATTTCTGAAACAAATTTGTGTAAGTGGTATTTGAATTAAATGTGCAGCCAAAATGTCATAGATAGGCAGTTATTATATTAAAAAAATAGTAAGCTCATATAAAACAAACGAATTTATGTATCTAACTTAGGTTTATAATTACTTTTATGTGTATAAAAAATTACGTCATGTCATAATTTTTAATTTATAAGTAATTGACAAACAAATGTTTTTAACAAATGAACAATTTTTTAGATAATATTATACTTTTGCACGACAAATATAATACGTTTGTGGTTTGGAATAAAATTCACGGGCGAGTGTATTCCTACGTTTATAATAAGATGCATCGCTATTATAATAATATAACACCGTATACGGTCAGTTAGGCAGTTCATAAGCTCACTTACTCACAAACTTATGACACATGGTACATAAGAGTAGTTACCTATATGTATACGAAAGTGAAAACTTACCTTTGAGTTAGTTTTTCGCCGGCTTTCGATATCCCTCCGAATCGGTCCATTTCGATGTAGGCGGTTAAATTCGGGGCACTTCCGGCCCGGACGGTGTCCATCGCGATGTCACTCGCACTGCTATGTATATTATATTATTATTATATGGTACTGCGCCGCACAACGGATTTCCGAAGCAAAACACTTGCAGTCGAAGAGGGCGCCAAGCACAAAACACTCGCGGAGTCAAACATATATAATATTATTTAGAAAACGAGACGGTGACGATCTCCTGGGTTAAGACACGCGGCGACGGACGACTACCTGTACGCGACGGACCGAGAACTATATTGTGTAAGTAATATAACTACACGAACGACGCATAAACTGTATAATGTATTATGCGCACCTTCTTCTTCTTCTTCTTCTTCTGCAGTCTATCGGTAGCTGCAGGTGTACGCGAATTTCTACCTGTCGTGTATACACCAATGATAATATTGTTATAGGACTACGCGAACACGTTCACACAATTTAATAATGTATATGCATACGAACGCACGCAGACACACTGGGCCACCTTCACGAGAGCAGAAACCGGTATTGCCGACGTGCGTAGCCACTAGCCAACCCGCGCGCACAAAGACCTTGATGACTAATCTTTGCTCTCCGCACGGTCACTGTATATAGGTACACCGCAGGAATACAACACCTCCCCGCCCATTCACTATCCTCACCGGCAGCGTCGTCGTTTTTTTACCACTCGAAGCAGGTACCTGACATAAAAGATCTTCTCGGTACCGGGTTTCTCACCTTTCCGCCACCACCACCTCCACCACCACCGCTGCCACCACCACCACCACCACCACTATATACAACAACAAGTCACAACCTGCACAGCCCGAGTCGGCAATCGTGGTATTCGGTATATTGTAATAAATGTACCCGTGCAGTTGCTATTGTATGTGCTGCGGTCTGCGGCGTGCACTGCTTTGCCCCGCTCGGTCGATACGATTATATTATTATTATTATTATTATTATTATTATTACTGCTGGGCAGACGCCATAAAACGATGCCGCCGACGCCGGCGAGAGACTTTACACGAACACTATTATCTTGCACCACGACGATGCACTTTTCGTATCGTATACGCGCGCGTACATGCGTCCACCGCGGAGCGCCGACTGTCGCGTATTTAGCATTTGACCGTGATAAAAATATTCGGAGTGCGCGCGGCGGCAGGGACGAGACGCGAAGGTTCTCAGGTTCGCCACCGTGTCTACACGGGGGTGAGGGTCCGCGTCGTTCCGGCCGGCCGGTCGATCGCGTGGCGCCACGCCGCGCCGCCCCGTCGCGCGACACCCTCGAGCCGTCTGCGGTGACGTCACGTCTGGGCGGGGTGCACAGGGGTGTGTGGGAGGTCTCGGCGGGGTGAGTGTGGTTGGGCGAGGGGTAAAAGTTTTTAGGGGTCGCAACTACGTGATCGGCTCTGCGGTCCAACGGTTTCCCCTTCTGCTTTCTAACGCTGCAGCAGGTGAGACGAAACTAGACCCCGACAAACATTTCGCGCCCTATACCACGTACATCGTTATACCTATAAATGTATACCTATTACCTATGCATCATTACCTATATACGGTTTAATGTGTGATAAAACCATTACGTCCATTTTTATGTCGTTAAGTTTTTATAACCACGTTACTATAATAATAAAATAATATTATGTTATACACCTACACACAATTCAACCTATTATAACGCAACATAATATTGCGAACCCGATGAAACACTGAACTTGATTGATTATAATTTATAACGATACACGACTAACCTAATCTGAACCGAGCTACAAAAATGCTATTAGCCGCGGAGATGTGCTTATGTCTCGGATGATGTTTTGAAAACTTATAATGAAATACATAACAATATACTGAACATGGGTACAGCAGTCGTTCTGACTACGTGATAGGTATAATATAGGTTATGCCGGCGATTACACGTCTAAAATTGAACAATAAAAAAGTATTAAACGATGCACATGTATGATGTGACCTGACAAATCTAAAATCGATCATACTTTAAGTCTTAAACAAAACTACAAATTTTAAGATGACCTGCATTTAAAATATATTTTCATTGGTACCTATATATAATATTATTCCTGTAACAAATAATCTTTCCATGGTTATGATAAAAAATTAAGGTTCATAACCGTGATGACTTTTAAGTTAATCAGCTTTTCTAACCACTGTACTAGGTCTATAATAATAATAAATGCACAATCTATAGGTCTATGTACCATCTGTTGAGGCATCATGTATGCAATCATTGTTATGGGCTGTGAAGGGTCAGACCTTTTTTTTAATAGATTAAATGTTATTAAATAAACATTTTTGTTGTAGCTTTAAAATATGATACTTATTGTTATTCTATATTCATAAATAAAAATGGTTTTTTAATCATAACACACTTCATCACATGTTATAATACATAATGAAAATATGTGAATTTGATATGGTAGGTTTAGGTAACTACAATAACTGTAACTTAAGCTGGATTCAAACTATATTATGATAACGACAACCGAGATTGTTGCAATAGTGATAGTCAATATTGTGATGAGTTTATATACGTAAGGACAATCCAAAAATATGATAGTTGCTGTCTCAGTTTCATTAGTGGCGTGCATATACTAAATATGTAACTAAATAGGTTACTTACGTGTTTCATTATTATATATTATATTATTATTATGTAGAGCAGTGGCGGCACGAACTTTTTGAGTCTTTGAAGCAAATTGTACATTTTTAATATTTTTACCACCAACCTAACCTTTATTCGGCTTCATTACATCAAAATGATAATTTACCACGTTAATTATCATATTTGTTATGACAATAATTGTATTGAGGTGTTACAATTATACCACCGGCACCCACCTAAATTAGACATGAAGCAATTGCTTCAAATGATATATATGCCGCCGTCACTGATGTATAGGTATTTATTATATTAACTCAACAATCCATACATACGTAATTTATATACATATAACGGTAGTCTTTGTTTAATTACATGTCTGCATAAACATTTTTAGTTTGACCAAAACTTATTCTTTCATACACTATACACTAATGACCTTTTTTAAATTCTGAGCTGAACGATGAATGTATCGGTTTTACAATCATGTGCGTATGTGTTTTTTTGGGTGTCTGACGTCATCTTTAGCTGCAGTGTAGAAAACACTAAAAATACTATGAACTTAAACTTTGATGGTGGTTACTGCCTAACTAGTACTTTGAAGGTTAAAAAAACCTCAGAAAAATGAATTCAACCTGCAATATTACTAATACCTAGTAAAATTAATTACTTTTTAATAGCAACGATATCATAAAATATACTTTGTGATATAGGCTAACTGACCGCTTTCGCTCAGTATCGTTTTTCGTAAACGATTTTTCATATCATTGAAATATTGAATTCAAATTTAACACATCCATTACAACCCATGATGTGTACCGAAGGGCGGACTGCGTTACACTTATTGACTACTTCACTTTACTTGCCCACCTTTTTTATGTATCCAATTTATAACATGTATAAAAGGGTGGTTCTCAATTAAAGAAAATTGTATATTATTAAATAATAATAACAAATCAGTTAATTACATCGTGTTTGAACTAATCTATGTAATAATTTAAAAATATTTAAATATGTAATTAAGTAACTAGGTAGTTACTTACATCTTTAGTGCATACAAAGATTTAAAATTAAATAAATAAAAAAAAAAACAAAGTGAACTTTTGAGTTGAATTTTATAATTAACATCCTGTAAAATATTGACTGGCTCTACCTATAATAATATTATTGTATGTATATAATTTAATTACATAACAACCTTCGCAATATAACAACTAACCTTGTAATTTATTTAGCCAATTTTAGGTACCTACCCTTTATTGCTAAAAGTTTTCGATTTCTCAAAGTTTACTGTTCTGTATTCACTGTGTATACTGGAGGTCATTTTATAATATTATACTAACATGGCAACATGGTAACATCGCCACATACTTAACCAAATAATTTTAAACTATGAATGTCTTTCATAAATCATAGTATTAAGTAAATATTATTTATATTAAATAATTGAAATAAATAATCACATTTTATCATATAAAATATAAATCTCCTAATAATAATAATAATGTTAAAAAATGTTGTTGTATAATCTTTGTACAATATTGCATACATTGCGGTTTGCCATAGACGCCTACTAAACAAAAAATGTTGGTAGGTATAGATTTATTACAACTTATTTTATGTACTTATTATTATTGTTATTATTATTATAATTATTAACCTATTATACAGAATGCTGAGTTATTATTTAAAGCATTGAACACTGGTCACTAAACATTTATTAGTGCCTACTATCTGTTTTTGATTATGAAATAAAAAAGAAATAGGTTACTTGCCTTGGTTATTTACCTATCGTTTAAACAAAAAACTGGTAATGGTTTTATTTAAAAAACGATGGGTAATTAAGTAATAGGTAAAATTAAAAATTAGCCAGAATAGTATATACAATAAGCAAAATCAAAATGCCCAAAAATCGTTAATTGTTAGAGGAACTTGTATAGGAAGCTTGTAATAAATATATATACTATTTATTTTACGAGCATTATGTACATCATCAGTATCAATATAATATTATAATATGTTTGTATGCTTTAAGCCTACTTGCACACTTTTATATCAAATAATAATGTGTATTCAATTTTAATTATAATTAGTATAGGTATATATAATTATTAATTATTTTTGTGTAGGTATTTATTTTATAGTGATGAAATAGCAAGTGATTACGTATTTTAGAGAGTAAGAGATGTTTCAGGTACATACCAACAGTATCTTCTGTTTTTACGTTTATTTTTAACGCTATTCCCAATTAAACTATGGCTAGGTAAGTGATACTAATAAACTGGAACCAATTTCTTCAAGTTCGAGGGAAGAAATTGATACATTTATCGTGATAATATACTAAGAATTCAGAATTGTATTACGTTCGAATATAGTTTAGCTAAACACGAATGCGTAATATTAATAATTCAACAACGTGTCAACGTCATATAATATAAAACCCAAAGCCTTTCTGATGTTTCTTGTGTAAATATACACAGTTTTTGACTAATTGGCACCACATATTCCTTGGGCTCCCGGACGGTTCGTATAGGCTACTTTTCATGCCGAAATTCAACCCTTAAATGTTGGCTCACACCTGAATTTTGTTTGTGCTCATGTAAATATATTTTTTTTTTGTTTGTATATTATTAGGGTTGCTATTGGTCACAGAAAATAAAATAGCAAAACGGAAAAAGGTAGATGGGTGGATAAATTTTAACCCCGGTGGAGTCTGCAGATAATACAGCTACTGTATAAATGTATAATTTTTTAAAACGATGTTTCACGTACTTACCTCTAGCTACTAGAATATGTTGGTATTATTTGTTATCTAGTTTCAATCTGTACGGTGTACTTACACTATATTTATATATGTACCTATACAATAAACTGAAACAGAAATATTATTCTACGATTTGATAACGGTTTTAATAATTCATAATCCATATTCATAATGTAAATATCAAACACCGACCAACCTCGACAATTACTGCCAAGGTCTAATGCAGCCTAAATTGTGAAATAATAAAAAAAAAACACAGCGGTTATGGTACCTACAGGGCACAGAGGACCCGAGACTGCCTGCCCTAGAGGGTGCTAGTACAAAAACACCGATTCCAGAGCCCCCAGTAGACGTAGGTTAAGTTTTATACTGGTTCTGCTTATGAAATCTTCTCGGGACAACCAGCATCCTCCAGTCTCCACGCTAAACTTCAAGTGCTTCCTTTTCACAAGTTAGTCTGAGACCTCTGCTCGTAGTGGCGTAGTATGTTGATCTAGTACCCTGAGTGAAAAAATCTACCTTGACATTGTTTGTGAACGAAAATGTTTTCGACCGTGACAATGAAAAAATATAATGCAAGGTACACTATACAGGTAGTCTACAATCTATATTACATAATATTAAATAATTATTTTTTATATTTCTAAATATGACAATACATGTCTATAGATATTAGATACATTCTTTATATTAAGCTTCATCTAAATAGCTGACTAACGAGATCACTGATCAGAGAGCAGCATTCTACTTATCTATACTCACTTACTACCTAGATATAAACATAACTGTGATTTTTTATTTCATGCGTTCTATCATTAGTTTTATGAAATTATAAAGTTCATAATATTATAGTAATTAATAGCATACATTATGGTTCAGTTGTAGGTACACTAATATTGTACTACGCGCATAGGCCATCGACCTTACGGCTTGTACTACCACAGAATAATAATTACTATTGTTCTTCTGTGGTACGACTAGACAAAAACCGATTACTGAAGAGCTGTACCTACATGAGAACTCCATTAGGACTTACGAGCGGCATAAAAACTGCAAAGGCGTGGGCTGTCTCGACGACGAAAATACAACAATCTATAAATCTGTATGTCTTACCCTACTACCCCGCACAACCATACATAATGAGCGGACGAGTAAACAAAAAGCGCCCTCTATGTTTTTACTTTACACTCGTTGCTTGTCTATAATAGTAGCACAAAGGTCTATAGACTTATTGAACAGTCAAATAAAAATGAAGAGCGGTACTTGTGGTCGGCGGTTCCTGCTTTATATCAGTAGGAATGCAGGATCAGTTGTAGGTGTAATATTATATTTTAAGGTACCTATAATAATAATAATAATAATATTATCAAACGTATAGTACGTGCTATGATGAAAAAAAATAGTCAATCGTTTTTTGAAGAACGATACACGTCGCACGATCTAGTGTTCCGCGAGTATTCGTAAATAACAATGATTACCTGACCCAGAAATTTGAGATAGGAAATATTTTGATAGGAAACGAGAACGTGCGATGTGCCGATGTCACGTTGGAAAGTAAATAACATGTTTGAACACTAAACATCTAAACATCTCACACTCACTTGTGGAATTCAGCGTCCAAGCCCAAATGTTTTGATACGTTTCGTTATTACTTTCTAAGGTTTATTATTTTATTAAATTGTTTATTTCGTTTAGTAAAAATTAAGGAAAACTAAGCACTAGCGGTTTTTATAAATGTATAATAACCTATCTATACCCATTTAAATAAAAACAACTACATTTCAAATGTGTTTGTTTATTTTTACAGATTATATTATAAGAAAGCAATTGGTATATTTTTCAAAATGGCACTCTCAAAACCTGCTGAATTTTTACAAGGTTTGGTATTGACCTATTTGGAACGCTTGAATTCCAGACCTATCCGCACAAAATCAATTACCAGGTAATTACTTATTAGAAAATACAGGTTATATTTTTATTATTTTTAAAAATGATTTTTTTTAGTTGTATTATTGCATCACTTGGAAACATTACTTTACAAAACATTGCTGGAGCTAAGATGATTGACCAGGACAGTGTTGTGGCTTTTGGATTATTCGGGTAACCAAAAATCAGATTATTATGTACATTTTGAATGTTATTTATTATTAGTGTTAACGTGTAATTTTTATATTGAATAATTACAATACTAATGTAGTGTACTAATGTAGTAAATTTTTTTTTTTGCAGTCTCTTATTTGGTGGGCCAGTACCTCATTTTTTCTACGAGTCTTTAGAAAGCACTTTTCCAGAAAATTCATCAAAAATGGTTTTTTTAAAATTTGGTATTGAACGTTTATTATTTACACCATTTTATCAGTTTCTTTCGTTATATGTGTTGTCAAGATTTGAAGTATGAAATTAATATTTTACACAAGAGCTACTGAATACAATACTATAATAACAATATTAATTATTTTAGGGAAAATCACATGAAGACACAATGAAGCAAATATATGCAATTTACTGGCCCATATTAAAAGCAAATTGGCAGATTGTCTCATTGATACAGTTCTTTAATGTTAAATTTGTACCTCCAATGGTAAACAGTTATTTCATAATTTATTTATTTATTGAGTTTATTTCACTAATTTAGAGTTTTGTTGCAGTTGAGAGTGTTGTTCCACAATATGGTTGGCTTCTTTTGGGCCATGTTTATAACATACAAAAAACGCACAGATGATTTCAGACGAGCCAACATTGTTAAATAACAAAGGATCAAAATCAAGAAATTATTATAAAATGTATCTACCTATATTAATTTCATTATTAATTTATTGACTAGTTTTAATTATCCATTAATTTATCTGAATATTATATAACTATAGATTTATTAATTAAAAACTTGGGAAATGCTCAAATAGGTGGGTGTTAAATAAAAATAAGACTTTAGAGATCAATGGCTTCTGAACTTAGTTTTGTATTACAATATAATATATATATTTTTGTACTTATAGAAAAAGTTATTTAAAAAATGTCTATTAAACGTAAGTTATTGAGAGAAAGTTACGGTGTATTTTATAAATAATTATAATATTATGTTGAACAAAAATGTAATAGTTAAAATAAACAACTTTCCAATTTAGGACTTGATAAGAATCATAATTTAATTTTTTTGCCAAGCTCCAATGCCTATAATAAGCCCGATATCAGATTGAAATATTTTGTTAATTATACAGAAACAATTAAAATGAAAACACTGTCTTTAATAATATAAATATCACAGTAAGCATAAATTACATTACAGACGCCATCAGCACGACGTAAAGACTATAGAGAACAGCACTTATCTCTTAAAAAAACGTTGTGAATCATTATCTATTATTTATTCCATTGATAATTTTATATCCTTTGATAACGATTACCACAGTGTTGATAAGAAAATATTTAAAAAATAACATTGAAAATTGAAATTGGATAGGTATTACTCGACAGTCGAAGCTCGATTTCGGTTCAGAATTCCCGCCGAAGCCCCCAGGATTGAAAATTAAAAAATCGATTTTTAAATAATTACAACTTCTTTAGTATTTGGTAATCGGTTTGCCTTAAATTTATAGTAATTAATTATCAAAGTTGAGTATTATATAATTATGTATTGTTAAGTATCTAACAAAGTATCAAGTAAAATCAATAAAATGATTTTGTTAATAAAGTCACTAGTTTTCATATTGCTCATAGCTAAATCTTTGAGTACTACAGCAGAGGATGGTGTTAAATATGCTAATAAATGTGAAGGTTTGTGAATATAATTAAATGTATTATTATTTGTGATGGATTTTAATTGTAAACATTCAATTGTGTGTATTGTTTTAGTTTGCAAAATATTAGCGGAAGAATTAGAGGGTCGTTTATTGGAGACCGGTAAGACGAGTGAATATTTGGAGCTCGGTTATTCGATCGATCTACCAAAAAAGAAAAAAGAATACAAAAAATCGTGAGTTTCAAATATCATTAATATTTTACGGTTGGTTTCTTTAAAATATATTATTTATATTATGTCATTAAGGGAACTGCGTTTAGTCGAATCACTAGATGGCCTTTGTGAAAGAATACTCAAGTATAATATTCACAAAGAAAGGACCGATAGTACACGATTTGCTAAAGGAATGAGTCAAACTTTTCAAACACTACACGGCCTCGTGTAAGTTAGCTGTTATTAATGTACATTTTGTGCACTACGAACTGAAAATAAATATATTTGTCTGTTGTTAGGAATAAAGGTGTAAAAGTTGAGCTTGGAATACCGTATGAACTTTGGGACAAACCTTCGGTCGAAATTACAAACATGAAAACGCAGGTAGGTAATTATTTAAAATGATAAATGTTTAAAATAATAATGTGTATTTTATTTTAAGTGTGAAGACTTGTTGGAAACCTACGAATCAGATATAGAGCAATGGTATTTTAACGATCAAGCTGAAAGCTTAAGAAGTTATTTATGCAAAGACCGTGCATTAAAAGATTCTGATCAAACATGCTTAGATGAAGCATCTCCATCCAAAGGAGATACGAGACGGATAAATCAAGAATTGTAAAAAATTGATGCACGTTTTGAAGTTTGTACATAAAGTTAATATTTCATAAACATTATCATTGAAATTACGTAAAGAATTTTAAATGCAATAATAGTATAACTATCTGACATCTAAAATCATTTATTTATAATAACGAATTAAGTAAATATGGTAATCAGGTACTTTTTATCTTATTATAGTCTGTAAGTCATTTGAATTCACTTAAACATAGAACAATACATGTAATATTTTATTTTTTATGAGTATATAATAAATTAATGTGTCCCAAGTCTTATTGTAAATTATCACTACTAATTACTATCCTAAAAATTAAGGGCCATTCTAAACAATGTCCGCTTAAGTGTCGTTTAATGCTAACCGGCTGACAGATTTTATTCCTGGCAGAATTCTGCTGGTTAAGTGTCAGTTAACTTTAAATTGGGCATTATAAGAACGGCCCTTAATGTATTTTAAAAATTCTGACTAATGTATCATATTATATTATTGATTAGCAGCTCATTAGCTATTATTACTCATACTGAGTATCAAGTAATCATAATTGTTTTAAACATATATTTTTTGTAATTTTTGTGCCATAAAAATGAAATGTTTGCTATATTTAATAAATTTACAACAAATTTTAAGACTCAACCATTAGTAATAATTTTTTTAAATTTCAATTAAGAATATTTTAATACTGGAAGCTGGGTCAAACTTATGCTAATAGAATTTGTCATAGGCCACATACTTATATTTTTATAATAATACATTTTTTTAAATCATACGATACCGGGTAATGTACTATCGCTATCCGATTGTAAAAAACGATTATACATTTGTTAACTATTAAATCATTTTAAGGTGTAATTTATTTTGAGAATAATATTTTTATCATTACGAGTATAATGTATATAAATTATTGATGGTTTTTGAAATTGATATGGGGGCATATTACAATGTACCACGGGCCGTGGGTTGGACAACCCTGCTCAAGTTGGTCAAATAATTACCATAATTGCCTTTTGAGGCACAAATGCACAATGTATTGTACATTGTTGTTCAACCTTCCTTTTAATTTAAAATTTAAAAATCTTAAAATACTAAAAGTATGTTTAGTTTGTACAAATTGTGCCATGTTGATGGTAGATAATCAACAAAATTTTGTTCTGCCGACCAGACAGCTTTTTCTTCTGTCATAGGACGACTTCTTAATGAGCAATGCAAACCACAAATGGTGGATCATTTTAGACGCCACTAAAAAGTAATCATTTATGTACCTTCTTACATTTTCTTTTTTGTCGACAAATGGTAAATGCAAAAAAAAAAAATATATTCATGTGATATTAAAAATTTCATATTCATATGAATGTAACTTTTGGTATCACTTAATGTTGCAAAGTGAAATATATATATTGTTATTAAAAACTTAACGAGTTTCTTAAAATAATAAATTAGGAATATACATAATATAAAACAGTGTCAAGTATATATGATTTAAATTAACATTTTATTTAATGTTGAGTATACATAAAATTCACGTCAATAATCTAAAAACCACTGTATAAACTATTAAAACATTTTTTTAAATAGAGAAAAAAATAGTTACAATAACACAATTAATTATTCAACAAATGTACCCTAATATATTAATGTATTTCATCATTAGAGTAAGTTGATAAATAATTCATACATTTTCATCTCCACCTTAGGCTGCAGAACAGATTTAAACTTAATTCAATAAGATTTAAAAATAAATACAAATATTTGTTCCATTGGCATGTGGGCATGTCATGAAATATGAATGAAATACAACAATAATAACAGCTTACTTAAAATAGTATCTATAAATAATGTTATCATACAGCGTGTATCAAAATTAAATTTGAACAACAGTTACACGTCATGTTGGTATACGTCTGGTGTGTTGTGTGTATGATTTTGAATCAAGTATGCTGTAAATTCTATTTGACAGTAACATAACTTGTATAAAATAAAATACATTTCTCAAAAACTGGCTTAATGCCTACTCTAAGTAATTAGTAATGATAAAGTTTCAGAAAACATAACTTGTAAGACCTAAGACTTACTAATAAAATCTCAATAAATGTGGGATTTAAAAAATTATTGACTAGAAATGAGTAAAAATAGATTAGTTATAATCTAAAATAAATTTCACAACCTTAAATAGCATATTATTAAAAGTTATTTAACATTGTTTCTAAAAGCATAAATAAATTATTGTGTGTAAAGAGTTGAATTTTATTTTCAGTACTCTTCTAACTATTATATTATTATTTTTAAAATCTATTTAAATTATATGACTACATACATTCAAAACTAGAACAAAATGGTTGATCGATTCATTTTTTATTTGGTCAAAGTTTGATGTGTTCTATTGGACATTTAAAATACTGTTTTGGTGGCGGGTTAAGAATCATTGACTAGTTTCCGCGCATAACTATTGACAAAAATGATATATTAGTATATAGTACTTAGGTAATTACTTAACACTAAAGAGCTAAAATTATGATATGCTTACTGTAAAAATTTACTGTAACCAAGAAGCAGGTGCCCATAATGGTTCGGTTTTTAATTTATGGTCAGCTTCTAATAATTGCTCTAGAGCCGACTTGAAATCATCATTAACTATTATTTCATCAAACCAATGATCATAAAGAAATTCTATTCGTTTTGAACTTCTTAGTATCTCATTGAACTCATCATCCTAAATATGACTTCATGTAGTATGTAAATTTTTTTTTTTCAATGTACACTTACTGTAAAACCTCTAGAATTTGTTTCATCAAATGTTGACATTGCAAATGCTGCATTTCTAGTTGATTTTAATATGTCAAATATTGGTGGCTTAATATATACAATGTAAGGTTTTATATCAGGGGTACGTAACATTTTTAATGCCTTCAACAGATAATCATTATTTCAGGTGGCAAAAAAAACTATTATAATAAAAACACGGATTTTGAATTCTACCTGATAATGCGGATTTATAATACATGTAAGTCCGGAACGTATGATTGATTTAACACTTTCTAAAGATGTGCCATAAAGATTGCCTTTGTATTCACCAAATTCTAAAAATTCACCACGGGCTATTTGTTCTTCCATTAATTCTCTTGACACAAAATTATATTCTTTGCCATTTACTTCTCCAGGCCGAGGAGATCTGGATGTATCTATTAAGTGAAAATAATTAAGTGATAATAATTTTTTTTTTCAATGTTTCGACAATTGTTAATTAAAATATTTCTATTACACCAATAATTCCAACAATAAAAAAGTGTTTTAAAAATATTTAAACATTTGTCTTCTACTCACGTGGTACAGGTGTGTGATATTTGTCAGGATTTAGTTCCATAATACGTCTCTTCAGCTCATTTCTACCAACACCAGGTGGACCAACTAAAACAATGGGCCGGGGAAGCTCATTTCTCGGATACAACTTCACCACTTCTTCATATGTAGCAATATCTTCACGGTCATAGTCATCACTTTCAGCTGCGTCATAGATAACCTTTTTAACACGTGTACGTACCGAACATTCGGACGCCATGTCTTCACCGAGATCGTTCAGAGCGGCCAACGACCCACATAATGGGTCTTTGGCTAATGAACGGTCCGGCAAACATGTCATTCCGCCCCCACCAATACAACCCCCATTAATGGTATCCATGACCCCTGTAATCCGCAAACATAGCCACATGTTAATCACAATACACTACTAAACAAAAAACATGTTAATAAAAAAATAAAATAAAAGAATAATCAAAACACTAAATTAATAAAAATGTATGTTATATTATATTTTATTATTAGAAAGGAAAAAAAATACCCAATAATAAAAATAATAATAATAAAGAAATAGGTACTTTTTACAATATTAAATTGATTAATGATTATTAAAATTAAACTAAACAAACCACTATTTAAATATGTATATAGTATGTACACTTGTGTGTTTGCAGTGCTATTAATGTAAAATATTTAAACCAACTCCATTTTCAATATAAAACTTGTATTAACAAATTGGACATGAGTTTCAAACCATTATAGAATATTATACATAATATACTGTTAAAATATCTAGGTAATTAAGTACTAGGTACTAATAAATGAGTATTAAATTATACAGTGGCATAGAAACATAAACTGCACATGGTACAGTATATATTGTTGTCCCAACAATCAATTTTAAAACTAAGTTTTGGTTTTGTTAAAACCATGTCCAACATATGACTGAAATTACAGATAATAATTTATATCCCAAATTTACATATGGTAGAAACAATCATAGGAATAATAAATTCCTTTTTTTATTGATCAGTAAAATTATAGCATAGTTCATTTTATTAAAAAAACAGTTAATGTGAACAAATTATAATTATTTTGTTTTGATTAGAAATATAAAACACACATTTCTACTTACATTTCTTTTTTTGATCGGTCATAGACAATCTTTCATGAATTATTTTACGTTCTTGCAGAGCTCTACTAGGTATAAGTCCAGCTCTCATATTACGGTCACCTTCTTTCCGGGCTTGCCACCTAGATTTGTAAATGTAATAAACTTATCATAAACTAATAATAATCAACCAAAATTTAATTTAAATTACCAATAAGGATCATCCTGACTAACAATATGAAGCACTTCTCCTTTGGTAAAACTTAGACCGGCTTCTTTGCATGGAATGTAAGGATCAACATCAGTGTTAAAATCAAAATGGGCTCGGACCTTCATTTTACTTTCTCGCGATCCACCTTTTGGGTCTGCCGGAATCAATTTGAATGTTATTGTCCCTTCAGAATGTTGCTATGAGTAAACCAAAACTATTACTTCCCATTTATTTCATTACTTAAATAATATCATAATTTGATTTTATATACTAGTATTTGGAGTACATCTGCTGGCGACTTTCCTTCAACATTAATTCCATTCACTTCACAAACTTCATCACCAACATTTATTAAACCAGATCTGTCAGCAGCACCACCATGCATGACCCTTGCTATAATTATTTTTCCATTTTCTTCATCAGTTTTTATTGTGGCACCCTGCAATTTTCACCAATTGTTGTAATCGTGAACCTTACAATTATTAGCAATCGATTGTCATTTTTATTTTGTCTCTTTTTATTTTCATTGATTAAAAGTATAAAGTAATTTTTATATCTTATCATAAATGAATTACACAGGTAAACTATGATTTATTTTCAAGCTTTACAAATACATGTTCAACACAATTCTCATTTCTACGTATGATTTTTTTTTTGTGATTTCTAAATTTTAACATACATTATTGATTTCTTCAATAACTTTACAAAAGAAACGTCTCTTTCTAACAATATAATTATTATTATGTCATCGGGGAGGGGGGGGGAAATATATTGAGGTATTTGGAGCTATTGGCTTATTGGCAATAGTTTAAAAAACTTTAATATAAATACTGAGTAGTACAAAACACTAGGCCATAAAAAATTAGAACACTAATGTAAAACCATGCTCACTTAATTAATGACACACATTAATTAACTGTTTTATGTCTATAAATAATACAGTACAATGTTATAACACACATTTTAACCATAGAATTGTCTGTACGATTGTATGGCAAAAGGTTAAAAACTAATAATGGTTTCATAACGTTTTAAACAAATGTACACCTGATAAACCTATCACCCTACTTACCACAATTGGTTCAGCTGAATCAGGTTCCCCATCCTTGTGAAATGCAAAACAGTTAATACAAAAAACAACAGATTAACCATTAAGAAGTTATGGTTGTGAATTGTTAAAAAATAAAATGCAAATTGCAAAAAAAAAGAAAAAATGTATTAGGTACGTAAAAATATATACAAAAAAAAAACAAACACAAAAAACAAAACAAAAAGTGGACTAGAATAAAATAAAGACTTTACCATTTTTTAAAATAAAAAGCTACAAGCAAATGCCATAGGTACAACTTGTGGAGAAGATGGTGAATGAACCAAATCCAAAAATTATCTAATTATTAGGAACTAATTTATTGTTGATAACAAATTGTAACTACAGCAATTGCTGCCTGGTAGTGAAGAAACAAGCACTTATATTAATATAAATAAAAATAAACAGTAGTATACACCGCCATAATAAAGGAAACATGATCATGCTTAGGACATTTCACTACATATCAGTACCAATGGTTCAGTGCTTTTAACCAATTGCACAATCTTGATTGTCTCTTCATCCTCATCCATCTCTTGAGGAATGTCTGGCAGTCGGGGTAGATAGTCTTTTTGAGCTACTGCGTCATGGGCACACAGAAGTCCCTAAAGTGTTCATCATAAAGTTATTAATTCAAATACAACGTAGTCAGACTTCTGCACATACCTGTATATGAGGGTTTTGCAATAGTTGAAAAAGTTGTCTGGATGTTTCGCTGAGAGAGATCCTGGGCAATATAACTTCCATGACGTCCAAAGTGGTTTGCATGGAACTCGACAACACGGGAGAGCATCGCCGATCGTCGCGTACTCGGTCAACAATGGTGTTGTAGACTTTGAACAAAGCATGCAGTTCCTTGCTTTGCAATAAGTTGGACAAGAAGTCCAGTTCTTCTTTGGACGCAGATATGGCGTCTCGCGATCCCACCAACGATTCCAGTAGGCCGGCCAGAGCTAAACAAGAAACAAATACAATCACCAGTCAATACATCCGCAGTGTTTGGAAGTTTTGTCAATGTCTTCTTACCGGGATCGAAGACCCCACCAACGTTGTTCTGTTCCATTGCGGGGCTCATGTTTTTTCAACAGTACACCTGCAACAGCGACACACCAGTCAGAAGACGGTCGGTGGCGAATTTTTTATCATCACATCATCTTACTTGTTCGGCGACGTGCATAGCAACAGAAGAAAGTCGGTCCTCGACAGTAATCGTCGACATCACCTAGTCAGAATACGGTCCATAGACACTACGACGATATAAATTGTACGTGTCTAGCGGCGGTTGGGTTCACGGTAATAATTTTCCGCGATAATCGAAAGAAAATTCGGTGAGCACAGCCTCGTCAGTGACCCACTGCAGTCATACAGCTTCGTTTCGACACATATTAAAATATTGTGTATAAGCGTAGTATTTGTCTATTTTTTTCTCTCATTTTATTTTTTCCCGCAGGACTGGCTGGCGCGCGCGATCCGATTCTGGGTCAGCTGAAACCGCCGCAGTGCCGCCAACGCAGGGCGCCTCCCTTCCCCTCCTACTCTTCCGCCGACAGCACAGCCGCTCGCAGGCCTTGTGGGGCTGCTCCCGCCCGCTCGCCCACCTGTCACCGGCGAATCCTCGATTTTAATTATTGTTATTGATTGTTATATTATTATTATTATTATTATTATTTCCATCCGCTGCTGGATGTCGCTGCGTTGGCGTTGGCGTATCCGATTCCGACCGATTTGTCGGAGGAACTACGCGCCAAAATCCCCACCGCTTCGGTTTCGCGCCGATTTCAATACCGTAGTACGGTAAGTTGTAGAAGTCTGTGGTGTTTGAAGTTTGTTTGTTTTTCACGTTTCACAGCTCTTGCAACTCGTCCCATTTTAGCTCCGTGTCTCGGGCACCGCTCATCACAAGCTGATGTGCGCGGTCACCGTAACGAGTATTAACGACATTGGTCGTCGTCTGTCGGGTCGGACCACGCGTCCTCAGACGAGTCAAGACACGGTCGCGGGCGGCGTGTCTGTAACCACGACCGACCCCGCGCGCGGGTTATGAATAGAAGCACCGCCGTCCTACGCGCTCCGTGGCGTCAGGCGTGTCTACGCGACCGCGACGTCTGCGTCGTCGTTTGTTGTCGTCACGTACTCACACCCGCCGACTATTCGTTTTCGGTTTACCGGACGCGAACTCGGCGACATACGTCACCCGGCCGCCGATCTGCGTTATCGCGATGGAAATGCTCCCGAAATAAAGTCGCGCGCATCTGCCGTACTGCAGATCTGATCGCCGATCGGCCCCGTCGTCGCGACATTAATTAAATACGCATTTTATTATGATATAAGGCTCGTAGCGACGTTAATAATATATTATAATGGTCGTAGCGAAGTAAATGATATTATATTTTAATATTATGGCCGTCGTTAAATAAAAATTACACCTTTGAACATGTACATGTTGCAGTTTGTGTGGCGTATAATTTTGATTTTTAGATCATTAGGTTTGTAATTGATAATTATATTTTCATTGGGCATAGACGCCATAGACCGTGGAACTGTCAAATTTCGGATTCGACAGGAACACATTTCGTTCTTATCTTTCACATGAGAGTACATTTTTTATTACTGACTATATTATTAATATAATATCATTAGAGTCGAAACGGACTTAAGGTAGACAATGGCGTAACTTTATGAAAAACTATGGGAGGGAGGAGAATTATTATTTTATCAATCAAAATCAAAACTCATAGTCCCCATCCCATTCTCTAGTTTAAACCATTTTTATTCAATGTTTAGGTACTTAAATGTTTTTATACAAGTTATGGTTTAGGGCCTTTAGGTACGCCCCTTGCCAACACAATCACGCCATTGACTAGAAGTGCAGAATGGTATAGATTAGTGGTAGGTATAGGTGAATAAACAATAGATTAAAATTAAACTAAAGCATTTTGAAAATGTTATTGCGTATTGTAAAATATAGCAATATACGTACAATTCCAAGATCCCATGAATATTTTTGAAAAAACAAATAAAATGAAATATTCAATTATGTCAAAACATTAAAACAAAAAAATTGTGCTTTAGTAGATAGTTTTAACTTTTAATTCTGAGTGGAGAGATTATTGCGCTAAGGAAACTACTTAATGCTCCACATTATATGTCTCCAACCATTCTATAGAATTCTATTGATGTATACATCAAGACCTCAGGATGAATTCTGCCAAAGACGAAGAAAAACTATATTATAAGCGTTTCCACAATAAGTTAACCAACCATCCTAACCCTCTTATAAAAAAATCTAGCAATCCCTTCGATTCCGGGCAATCCCGCTAGACGTCTTAAACGTAACTGGTGTTGTGACCTGCTAATGCTAAATGCATGAATTCTAGAAAATCCCCTTACTAACCTGAAATAAAATAGGTAGTGTCATCAATGGGTGGCTTCTTCCGTCATATTTTTCATGCTTATTACTCTTATCAAATTTTTTTTTATTGTTCTATGAATAGATTGTAAATATCTTGTAAAAAAAAAAAAATAAAAAAAAAGTGGAGAGATAATGTATTAATTGTATGTGATTTTTTTTGTCCAGAGAAACTTTTTATAGAAGAAAAATGCAGTATGTTTTCTGGGAGAAGAGTGAATCTAGATTAAAAGTAAAATATAACCTGGTTTGGGAAAAATAAAAAATAAGGAATAGCGAGAATTTTTAGGTATAACGAGTTTTTGATTAAATTTATTTTCTCGCATAATATAATTTACAAAATATTTTGACTATTTTTGAGATATTTTATGTAGTTTTCAATTTTTTCCATTATTGTCGATAAAAAATGTTTGCATGTAAAAAAAAAGTCGTATTTAATATTCGAGATTGTCTACTCATAATAGTGCCATAGTGGTTACTATTGGAACTAAAAATAAAAAAGTTTAGTTTCATTCCATGATTTTTTTTTCTACCAAAAACAATCAAAATATTTTTAAATTATAACAAGTGTTAAGTGTATAAAATGCTAATACCTAAAATTATTTGATGACAATTTCAAGCATCTAAACGGCAATTCGTTTTTGAATAAAATAAAATCAATTTTAAGTATTCAAATTTAATATATATAAATTATGTTAAAAACTGTTTAAGAGTATACAAATTTCTGTTTTTCCCTATTTTTTTTTTTTTTGTTTACTCAATAATTAAGAGAAGTACCTGAAATTTTAACTCTTGATTGCTCAAAGTACTGGCTAGATTCACTTTCCTATCAGAAAAGATATTGAAGATGGAAGCATTTTTACCGCTCCAAAATAGATGATAACAGGCGCAAAAAAAAACACATAATAGCATCGTAAAATAATAATTTACATCCTTCGCCTTCATTCACAATTTAAACCATTTGCAATAATTTTCACTGTAGAGTTGAAATTTTGAAAATATCTACGGTATTAGAGAATATACCATATATAACCAGTAAGGTATTACCCCGGAAAATGCCGGATCTTGGTAAATTAAAATTACCTATGAAAATAGTTGGGTTTTGTCTCGAGTATAGTATGATATCAAAATCGTGATGAAAATTATGAAAATAATAATAATATATTATGTCATTATGATTGTATTAAAATAATAATAAATGTAGGTATACCGTATTTTGGTAATAACCGTGGCATGGTTTTTTTGGTAACAACGGTAATCATACCGAATCACGGTATATACTGCGGTATTATAAAATAACGAAAATACCATCAGCGGTTACATAATTTGCAGTTTGTTGTTCTATGACTCGGTGCATAATAGATAACGAGAAATTGTGTAACAAGATTAAAATATTATTTTTACCTACACACATTGCTTCAAAGTTTTAACACAAATATAATATGCGAATTTCAAGAAATTGTACCTGAGGTTGAGAAGCACTTTAAGCGGGTTCCTCCGCATACTAAATATTTGTATACCTACCCTATATAATAATGTTTGTGCAAGTTGATTTTGTATGCACTCTGAACTATGATTTTTGCGATAAAATTATATACATTTATTCAAATGTTGGTTTTTGGAGTTTTAAACGTTCGTAAGTACATTTAAATACTTTCTATGTTGTAAGGGGTGCTTTACCCCTCCTGCCGTGTCTACTGTCCTGGATTTGAGTATGCCAATACTAATAAACAAATGCATTCATCGCTCCACACCGCAGATTCTAAAAGTAGGTATGCCTACTAAAATCTTAAAGTCTAACCAAGGATGGCCAAACCGTGGTACATCTAATATTATTGAATGCGACACATTCAATTTGGCACGCAATACTCATTTCAATTTTAGATTCTGAGCTGAGCGATAAATGTATATTATTATTGTTTATTATTGTTGACGGTCGATGGAATATTTAAGAAGGAATCAAGCGCAAATTGTTAGGTTAGGTTAACGGGTTTGCCGCTCTTTTCACTAGGTAGGTATCTACATCCGTGTCCCGGAGCCTATACGTGAGCATAGTCGGTGCATTCACCTATTATACATTTATACGGTAAATTAATAATACCTATTACCTATCAGAATCGATCTATATCTCACTGCGCGGGTTAACCACCCGTTGCTAAAATTCATCCGCACCCACCGCCGGCCAATCCATATCCATCTCGAAACCTATTCTGTAGAGGCTGCTACTTTAGGTACACTTACCCTCCATTTGCCTAAATTCAAAATAAAATATTGAATTTTAATTTTCAAAATATTATACAATATATTTTTTTTATGTAATTTTTTTACTATTTAGATTACGAGTGTATTGCGTTCAATAAATAACCCATTACGGCGTGTATATAATATTAATGATGATAATAACTGCAGTCACCTATATATTTTGAGTGGGAGGGGGTAAATACCAAACCCCATGACCAAATAAAAAAAATTAGAATTTTTGGTTTTTCCGTTAAGCAGAATTAAATATCAAGTAATGTACATTGAAATGTGACTACAATTTAGAATTTGTCCTATATTATAAATAATTATGGTCTATTTAATCAAGTGAAGATTTTTGTCTAAAGTACAAGTAAACCAATACTGATTGTCATAAATGTTATTGACTAGGGTCCGTTTAGAATGCTATAAACAGTCATCTGTCCAGCAAAATGGAATTTAAAAAAAGGAATACACCAATGGCGCCATCTGTACTGTAAAATTAAATTAAATTCTACAGTGTTCAACGTGTGATCATGAAGTCATGAAATTTAGAATATATGTAGTGGCAAGAAGAAAGGATTTTGAAAAACGTGCTCCCATAAGGATTTTGTTTCTACAAACAGAAGTCGAACATTTTTTTTCTCATTTAATGGTTGGAGGTGCTATTGCAGGTATAGATTATAATAGTTTTATATTTTATACCAGTAGAAAAATTGCATAATATATTATATGTATTGGCTATCCTACGATGTCATAATGAAAAAATTATATAGGTACGTGTAATAATATTATTATTTTTGTTTTTCTTGTGGTTTAAAGTCTATATCATGCCAATGGATTCACCCAAAGTTACAAAATGTTTACATTCAAGTGATATAGGTACCTTATGGCTTATTGTATTAAGCGGGCACGGATCCAGAACATATAGATGGGGGGGAGGGGGCAACACAAATTTTTGTAACTATACAAATACAAATATCCATTGTTTATAAATAAAGACATACAGTGTTTATATTTTTATATTTCATAATATTTATATACAATGGTTAAACACATGACTCTCGTAGTTTGGGGGAAGGGGGTTTGGCCCTCTACTGGATCTGTCCCAAATATTAGGTAAATACTACATGCATTATCACTCGAAAAATTTTTAAAAAATCATTATATATATACAAATTATATATGTACAATTAATAATATCATTAAAAAAACCCGATTTATTAGTTTGTAAGTTTTCGCAATGTCTTTAAATTTATAATTTTATTGTTGATACTGAGCAACCAAATATCGGCTATCTGAACCTACCAACCTTTCACAAAGCTTACAAAACAAATAACACCAGAAGTTAAGAATTGTACCAAATGTATATTGGTAGACTCATAATAGTCAAAGAAAATAATTTTAACTATAGAAATGTACCTATATTTACTTAAAATAAATCTTGAACATACAGAAATGTGTCAAGTATGCAAATAGCCTAAAAAATGATACGAAAAATGCAATATCAATTTTTGCAGTTTAAGTTCCTCATGTCTCAAAACAAATGTTTATCTTACTTTGAATATTCTAAGGCAATAGCTATGGTGAATATGCAAATTCAATAAGTCCCGGTCTCCCGGACACTGCTTATAACCATCCGTCGCAGGTGGATTGCAACCCATCTCGATTTTATTTATATCCGGTCAACGCCTGCAGGTTCTACCTACAGTTATAGTATAGTAGTCTATATGGAATCATGTAAAAATGTAAACCTTAAGTTCCGTAGTATGATTACAACTATATATACCTATTTAACATAAATGTTATTGACTATGGTCTGTTTGATATAAATGTGTTCAACTCATAGGAGAAAAACATTTTAATTATACCTATTCCTATTCTATGGTGAGTACCTACCTATATTATAACATGCGTCGCGCGTGTCTTTTATTAACGTGGACGTATTTTCTTTTTGTTTATGTGAAAAATATTATTTTTAATTATAGTTTGACTACACTCTTGTCTGTTTTCGTTGATATTGAACTTGAATAATATTGAACATATAACACTGACATACTGAAAAATGTAGTATTGTTTGATTATACATTAGCGCAATATAGGATATTAATCACTAAATATTAGTAGGTATTGTAAAAAATGATGTCTTATATATTTTATACTTGATACAGCTCCATTGTCTGCGTTATCTCCTCATCCGTGCACACTGGTACTCTGACCAACGTTACTGAACACTCGTACCGATAGGATAGAGATCTACAAAGAATCTTTATGAACAAACGTAAATTAGGCCCAACGAGGTGAAAAAATTGTAAATAGCTCTAGGTATTTTTCAGGTACAAATTTCTATGTAGTGAATTCCACCCAATAGTAATATTTCTAGATATCGGTGTCGACGAGTCAAGGTTACTTAGATAGTACTTATACATAGGTGCAATTTACTATACTCATTTTAGTAACCAAAAAATCCTAGGCTCAATTTACATTGGTATTTTTGTTACCCGGCCAATGTGGGTGCAATTTACAAACGCTCATCTTTATAGATCTTGGGGTCGTATGGCGACCTGCAGGGTGCCCGCATGTTCGATTTGTTGTGGGAGAATGACGCGGTACGCATCGAGCAAGTATCAAGTAATAAGCGCTATAGCGACCCATCTTTACTTTCCTCAACCGAACACACTGCCACTCTGGCAAGTCTAAGTGGGACCAAATCAAAATCTCATAAGATCGCGGTGGCTCATCGTTACGTGAGTCGCGAGTTCTAATCAAACTTTGAGTGCTGTGGCCGATCTTGGGAGAGATATCGAGAATTAAATGAAAAAAAAATACGGGATTTACGGGATTTGAACCCTCGACTCACTCGCAGATTACCTTATACGCAACGATGAGCCACCGCGATCTTATCATAATATAATTATTTTCGGTATTCCCCACTTAGGCCGGAGTGGCAGTGTGTTTGGTTGAGGGTTAGGTTAGGTACGCCGTGTAGACGGGTCGCTATTGCGCTTGTGCTTGATACTTGCTTGATGCTTACTAGTTACTGCGTTATACCTCATACCGTATACCTATACAATTATAACTTATACCGGTTATACCATCTTATAAAGTTATAATGACTATAGTTAGTAATAATTGTGTATATATAAGTAAATTGTATTGTTCAATTTGTCGATAATCGTATAACGCATTCGATGATTCATTGAACGTTAGTGCAAATTTTTTAGCTGGTTTGAATTCTAGACGACCCAATTGTCGCCCAGTGAATAAAAAAATTGTTGTGTGAAGGCGCATAATATATATGATGTTAACCTTAGACGGGAAATCGGAAACACACTGTATAATATGTAATAATAAATAAAATACTATATAATAGAAGAAATGTGCAATTTGTGAGTGGAAGCCGGAAGTAGAGTGTGAAATTATTTAGATTACTTTTAAAATGCTGTTGCCTGTTTTACATTTAGTTAAGTATGTCAAGACAAGAATGGAAACGTACAAGGTAACTTTCCGACGGGTTTGTCCCACAAAACAAGCAACTTCAAACATTTTATCCATTGACACAAATAAACAATCGCGGAAATCTACGATCGTGAGTACATGTACCTATAGCCTATTAAAAAAATGTAACGAACTAACTGTATTATTATAGTCACAATATACTATATACTAATTTGTTATTACTTATAAATTAAAATGGAAAAAAAAAATTTAAATCATTAATTTTTTATTATTAATAAAATAATAACCACGCATATGTTATACAATATACAACATAATATTATATATTAATTTCAAATTTAACTGTTTAATTTTTATAAAATTAGATTGCATTGCAATGAATTTAAATTCTTCGATTATTTCCATGTTTAGTGTATTTACAACATGTAAAAATTAAAATATTAAATTACAGTTATATTGTATTTATACAATTATTAGAAATATAAATTTACTATCAAGAGACTTTATAAAAATAATAATAAAAAAATGCGGTGAGTCATGGTCGGAACATCTAAGTTTATTGGTCAGGACTTAAGTCTAATCATACTTATAGTTAAAACTTTAAATAATACAATTTTATAAAAATTGTGACGTACATATGTTGTTTACTAGACAATTTCATTTTTAATACATTTATATAAACTCATTTATGTATAACTGAATTAAACATTATAATTTCATGAACATGGTTTACATAAAAAATATATTTTACACTGATTTACAATATGATATGTTTAAGTGACGATTATTATGATTATATTTGTTTTACATCAATGATATATCAAAATAGATCTAAATAAATATAAAAATAATTACAGACAAAATGTAACGAAAGATAGTAATAGTAGCACAATGTAAGTAACATTTCAGTCAACCCCGTACGAAAGGCAAACTTATTTCAGGTACCGAGTAAAAAATACAAAAAGTTAGTTTGTTTGCCTAACTGAAACGTAGTAGGGGTTGTTCTTGAAACTACCATTTCGAACTACCAAGGGAAGAAAAGTACTTATATTTAATTATATACAGTAGATTTATTAATATAATAAATCATGGTTATTTAGCAACTAGGTTTTGGAAACAATGGTTTCGGCCTGTTGATGGTAATGTCGGTCGAGGTCTTCATTTTAGTTCCTGAAACATTTATAATCGTAATATATTAGACAATGAAAAATAACTGATAGTTTAGTTTTTTTAGAATGGTTATTACCACAATAATAATTTTTTTTAAGGTATAAGAAATTATATATTGTATGGGAATGGTGAAATAGTTGTTATTCACTAAAGGTTTACAATATTTTAAATTAACAAATTGACTCATTGCTTGGCTTAAAATGTTTATAGAAACTAACGAAACAAGTGTAAAGTTTCTATGAGTTCTCTGTATACTCGTATTTTGGAGTATGAAAATTAATTTTTTATTGAAATCAATACTATAAATTGGTTATGTTAGGCGATTAATAAGGTTTTGATTGAAACGATTAATATTCAATAGCAAAAATATTAAATATGCATACAAAATCAATATTAAACATGAAAAACTATTATTATAAAATTATTTTTTATTTTTATTAAACAGAATTCAGTTAAGTCAAAAGCATATTGATTAGGAATCAATTTACACGGAATAATTTAGTGTGTACAAAAAATACTAATATGATTAATAAATAATAATTTATAAAAATGATGATATTTCATCTGCAAAAAAAAAAAGAAAAATCTAAAAATAGTAACGACTAACAAATACATTTCCTAAATTTCCGTTTAAATTAATTTTAATTCTTCCCAAGAAGCGCCTATAGTGTGATATCATAGAAAATATTAATTGACCAAAGCATAACTCGCATATTCCCAATAAAAATAACATAACACTAAAACGCATTCAATGTGGTTATTGTGTTTTTTTAAATAAAAAATCGTCAACAAATTTTGGCTTACCGGTATAGTGGAAATCCGCGTGTTACACGAGCAAGTCGATTTGATTTTGATAAGCGTTATCCCTTCAGTTTTGTACAGCCGTTATAGGTCTAGGCCGGCTGTTTGAACCGTCTAATCCAGGTTGACAGCTTCGGTGGCTCTCCGTTCTAAAAATCAAATAATAACACTATGTCAATATCACGAAAACGAAAAACGACCGAGAATAATTTTTATCTATTTGACATAATATATATAAATGAACTCCTGCACCGCTAGACTTACAGTCTGTACAATATTAATATACCTAATTAAAATATAATAAAACGACATAACCCGCTACACCATATTATATAGGAATTTTATAGGTACACATATGATGTGCCAATGGCTGATTGCAATTAAATTAAACGGAGATTAAATATTGTAGTAAAAGTTGAAACGGACAAAAAGTCGTCCGTCGACGAGCATTATGTTATGCATATCGTATATTCTATAAATCAGATGCGATCATTTATCGAGTAATGAGCGATAACTATTTTATAATCGCTAACCTACACGCTAAATACCAATATTTACGTGTACAAATGGACATAAAATTAAAATATTAATCGTGGGCAATGCGCTTGTTGTACATTGTATAGGTACGCGGACACGTCTTTAATTCTAAAATTTATTTCCGGAGAACATTTACGGTCGTTATTATACGTTAGAGGTATATTATAAAGTGATTAATGATAAATGAATATTATATATATATATGTGTTAATAAGGATTGTTACCGATCGATTTTAGAGCACAACGACACGCTATTTCCTATACTGCTGCACATCGTGTATAGAATATTATGGAAATATAATATAAATATTGTAAAAATTATGTGATGAGCGTCTCGTCGATTTATATTGGCGACGAAAGAGCGCAGAAAAAATATTTTGAGAAAAATTGTTTGAAAAATAAAATTGAATCCCGGAACGTTTGATGGCCGGAACACGTGTGCGCCGACGGGTAGGTGTAGTTGAACTGAACTCGCACTCACCGCGGAGTCATCATCATCACCGTTGTCGTCGTCCTCGCCGTCGTCGTCGTAGCCGTCACCGCCGTCACCGCCGCCGCCGCCTCCACCAACGCCGCCGCCGCCGCCGTTTTTATCTTTCTTCGCGCGCGCGTCTGCCGCGAGATAAATGAGATCAGTCGGCCGGTCCGAATAAAATATAGTGCGGCGTACCTATATAATATGTATTACCGCGGGCACTCTCTACAGAGCACGTCGTTATAAAATACGCGTTTTCGTGTGTGTGTTTTGAGATCACGTGCGCGATATATTGTATACAGAGTGATTCGCGCACCTGCGATAGCCGGCTGCTCACCTGCTCATTCGTAGGCGTAACTATAGGCCTTTGAGTAAGGGATGGTGGCCGGGGGGGGGGAGGGGTTAGGTTAGGGTTCCGCTGCCGGAGTGCCGACATTTTCTCGATCGAAAAAATTGGGCATACGGGTGATAGCTAATATAGTCTACGTCCTCGCTCACCACATGTCTCAACTGCACTATATAGCTACGTATTTTTTGAGTGAGTTTAATTACATCATATTATTATTACTAAACAAAGTAAGTAATTAGTGTTTTTGAAATTGTACATAGGAAAAACATCCACATTTTACCCGAAACAATGTTGAGTGGGCTTCAAACAATTTTTTTTTGGGGGGGGGGCCCCGATGCCTCCTCCAAAATGACCCCTAAGATCATCGTTCCCTTTTCATCCTTGAATTGATTCAGTTATTCGAATCCCGATTTTTGAAATTGTCTAGTACCAAGTGTAGTGTCGCGAATACCATATTTTCAGATAAATATACTTGGAATTTGTATACAGTTTGAAAAATGCGTCACGTAACGACACGAACTTTTTTTGATAAGAACGAGAAACGGCTTTTACAATGTTACTGTACATTTTTCATGTTAGAGTACCTACGACAAATGATTTTTATGAAAATTTTGATGCATTCAAATCGAAATTGAAACGATCCTCAACTAGTAGTTTTCTTGGTTATTAAACTTCTTACGATATTATTAATAACCCTTAACAATGATTTTCCATCAATTATTAAATAGTTGTCACACGCTTAGTCAAATTATAGAAGGCTAAAATAATATAAGTAATACCTACTAATAATGTTCATCATAGTATCCATGTATTGAAATCCATGCGATTATTATCCTTAGTAGATCCTACAGTTTAATGATTCAGAAACAATGATAATTCAAATTTTTATTTAGATAAAAGTACATCAATATTTTCAAGCCTGTAATCTATTTAACAATTTTCAATAAAAATGGTGCGGTTCTCATTTGAAAAAATAAGTTTGTAGAGCCACTGCAGAAAGCTCCTTAAATGGCATAGAAAAATCCAAGTAATTGAAGTATATGTATTGTCTTTTGGTATACTTCAAAATTCCGAAATCTATAAATTTTGAATAAATTCATTATTTATGGATAAATTGGGGGTAAGCATGCCTGCAGAATCACCCTGTATACATGTATATATGTTAACTGTTCGCGGCACGGTATCCGACGAAAGAGAACACCTAACGGGCGGCCTTGACCCCTAAACTCGACCGCGCACAGATGATAACACATATATCGCCTATTGCTATATAATAATAATAATAATAATAATAATAGTAATAATGTGCGCGCGTTTGAAAAGTATTTCTTTTTTTCTTCTTACTTCTCCTCTTCCTCCTCGTTCTCTACCCGTTTTTTCCAGTTCCTCCGTCCCGAAGTCCCCCACCGTTATTTTTTCCTATTCTCTTCCATCATCACGCCTTTTCTCGCGCGCGGTTCCGCCTTTTTCTCTTTGTGGCGGATTTTTTCCCCTCCCCCCCCATGATTTTCTCTTCTTTTCGTCTTTTCGTTTCTCTTCTCCAGCTCTCTCACACACACACACACACACACACACACACACGCACACACATATTATATTGAAATATTCTCTTTTTTCGTCTCCGGAGAAAGGCGTACACAATATATGTGTACCTATATATAATAGGTATACGAAACGGTAGCCGTCGTCGCCGCGCGGGGTATCAAAAAAAATTACAGTAATATCCACAAATTTTACGTCACAGGACCGTTATAATACGGTTTCGGACCCATTTCAAACCTGTCCCGTTAGGTACACGCCGCACTCGGCTACTGGTTATGAAAAACGTAAAACGCCGAAAATGTATCAGTTTTAGGGGATTTTTCGGATCGTCGTGTTTACAGTTATAACTTATAGTACTTTCTCCCCGGAACTCCAATGACCTGTTCCGTTAGTTTCAGATAAAAAAGAAAATGATACATTAACACAGATATGAAGGTACCTACCTATATTGCCGGTACGCGTATTATATGCATATACTGCAGACGTCGAACGCTAACCTGCTTTGTACGCGTCGCATTGTGTCGTCCCGGACCATTATTGTTGAGTAGGTTCGATGCCTGTGCGTGGATACCGAAGAATAGAAATAAAAGAAATAGGAGCCAAACGGTAGGCGATTGGGATGATTTATAATCTTTGTAGACAACAAAAATTGTGCCTAAATCGACACGCCGGAGGGATCCGTACCTAATATTATTATCATGATTATTATCCAGCGATATCGCTATTATGGAGAGTATGCACATTGCGTATCATTAAATCGTTAAGGGGTATCCGACCGTTTACCGCTTTTATTATTAGGTAGGTAGTACACGTACACTTCAGCGTGATAAATGTGCACTGATATATGCAACACTATGATATAAGTGCATAATACTATTGTATGGCTATTACAACAATATTATATAGTGCACCAACAGAATAATTAAAACGTATAATTGTGTTTACACGTTGAAATGTGTAAACGAAACTAGTCGGGTGTTTACGTAGTACCTATATAATATTGTAATGTATACATAGACGCGTTGTTATTGAGAGCACCATTCACGTTTATCGTGAAACGTAGTTGAGTGCAAAAACAATATTCGACGATTTAATATCGAAAAACGTGTAGGAAATTGACATCTTATCAAAAATGCCTATAGTTGTTTCTCGAGGTCGAATGAAAACTAATAAGTTTTTAATAATTTAACAAATATCTGCAAGACCTCACTATAGTATATGTGTAAAATATAACCATCGATTTCGTCATATCATGTATCACGAAATCATAACACATTTATACCTAATACGCATGTTATACAATTCACAGATACATTATTAGAAGTTATAACTAATTACATTACTATGCGAGTGTAATACATAATATTATAATATCCGTTGACGATATCAAACATTTTTTTTCCATTTAATCATGCAGAACAATGTATTATAGTTTACAATTTTACTAATACACGTGTGTGTTACAGACTCCACGTGTACTGGAGTGTATACCAATAACAGTGGAGCGTGTACCTAACTATCTGCGGGGAGAATAACGGTGAAATGTTCGTAAGAAAACTACGTTATACTAGACACGAAATTCGATTATTCGAATGGAAACCGAAGACTTTCTTTATTGTCGGTAACGTATTGGATGAGAAAAAAAAAAAGAACATCTCCGAACTCTCTCTGATAATTGAATATAATAAAATGTAACTCGTTTCAATAATGTGCTCGCAACTGAAGGATACATGTTTTAATGCATACTTTAAAAGAACACAATAAAGATATAAATAAACCACCTCAACAGGACGACGCACGCAAAATTCGTCATCATTGTCTACGTCTCTCTATAATATCTCGTTCTTCGCGCGACTCGATAAAATCATATTCGTCGTACCTGCATATTATTATATTATATATATATATATATATATATAAATGTGAGTATACAGTGTGATTCTGTTCATCCCCATTTTGCATTTAATAATGCGTTTTTCAAATTCTCGGTTTTTACTACTTATATGGGGAATGTCTTGAACCCCCATTTTTTACTGTAAATTGTTTAGTGGATAACTGTGAAATTTTTCGATAATTTTGATACACCTAATCGAAAATTCAAACGAGTAGTCCCTAAGTTATTAAAATATTTACACCTACTAAGGATAACTGTCCTTAAAATTGATATTAATCACTAAAATGTCAGTCATCATAGTCCTTTATTATTCCAAACCTATTATTATGGACTTATTATAGGTATACCTATATATAAAGTTAAATAACTAAACAAGTACTCATTCGAATTTTGATTCCGATACGACATAATTTTATGAAAAATTATCTGCTAAATCATTTACAATAGAAAAGGAATCGTTACAAAACACTCATTAAGTAGTACTAAAGATATGGTCTTTAAATGCACATTTAAATATTCCAAAAATCAGAATTTGAATAATTTGATTATTAAAGGAAAAACTGGGGGGGGGGGATCATTCTTGTTGAATCACCCTGTATAATATGTCCCATGTAGTATGCACGTCTTATACTACGCGTAATTTATGATATTTATTATATATAGGCGATGGGCTTCTCTACATAATAACAGGCACTGCAGCAGAGGATTAATAACAATTAAAACGTATATAATATAAATATATAAGTAATATATATATACATATTACATATATATAATAAATCTATTAGGTTAACGATCTCCTACAAAAATTAGAGAAGAGAAAATTTCTATTAACCTTGTGATTATTTATTTGTCAGCATATTTATATAGTTTAACACCATATAAGTATCTAATACTTTGGTGGAAAATAGTTTTTTTTCTTTTATATACATAGGTTTAATTACCTGATATTGTATATACTTACAACTCTCTCTCTATATATATATATATTTATACATAAACACATAATATATATATCCGTCTCTATCTCTCTCTCTCTCTTTCTCTCTCTCTCTCCCTCGAAAACGGAGAATAAAATTACGAAGGTACAACGTGGCGTGCGCTCTTCTCTAAGTTTCAAAAAATAGGACAGGTCAATACACTCCTATATAATATTATGTTATTATTAATTTAACATTTTCGGTGTGAAGGAATATCATTATATACGATCGCCCGTAATTCCACGTTACTCGAGTCTCGAATTTGTGTGAGAGACAAAGGGCAACTGATCGCAGACATTTCGGACCGACTATAATATATTGTAATAATGTTAACGGTTCATTGTGTTTTGTAATTTATCATGAAGTGTATGCTGTATAATATTATTTAGTTTTGCGATCTATCTACCAATCAACGATCCACCTAATGTAACCATATAGATATATCATACACGCATTACCGTCATTACGTATATCATAATATAGTATACACGTATAATATGTTGGTCTTTTGTTGTAATATTTTTGTTTTTTTTTTTTTGTAGAATGCGACCAGATGCTCGGGGTCAATTTGTTCTATACCGGGAAAAAATTTTAAAAAGCCTATTCACAGTTACGCCAACCCGCGTGTTGGCATACGTATTTATTGTATATTATATATACGTATACACTTAGGTATAAGCGTATAATATATTACATTATATACTTCGTTTCACGTTTTTTTTTTTTTTTTTCAAAAACACACGAGGGGAAAGTCTCTATAACTACACACACACGCGGAGCTGAAGAGCGCACATGGCCCGCCGGTACATATATATATAATCTCCCGGTATCCGTATGTATCATCTATATACTCCGATAGGCCAATGCCCCGCGTATATAATATATACACATATATATATAAACGCCTGAATAAAACAAGGTCCCGGTAGACAGTGAATAGTATAACAGTATAGTACCTACGCCTATATATATATGTGTGTGTGTGTGTGTGATATAAATTAACAGAATATACACGCGATACGCGCCTAAATATAATATTATACATACATAGAGACAGAGAAATAGAGAGATAGAGATAGAGAGAGAGAGAGTGTCGACCGCCATTACAATACACAATATTTTGTCTCGTTTCTAAAATATATGTGTTAATGTTATTTAATGAAACTACCTATACAAAAATATGTAAACCGATCCGACGCGAATTTATTATTGTGACGCGCACATAGTACCTATATATTCTATTTTGTGATTCCTCTGCGCAGTCCGTGGCATACGAAACCCGGCACCAGCGCGCAATTCATATAATATTGTGTAGGTATAATGCACTGCCTATATTATAATTTCGACCGTAAACATTTATAGTATATAACCAGGTAATGTTTATTATGTCTGACGTACCACACCGCTCTATACAGGCATGATATACGGAGTCCCGGAGATGAGATACTTACTTTTCATAATATGCAATTTAAAAATACATTCTCGAGTTTTTGTTTTTTATCGAATTATAAAACGAGCGAAACGCACCTTTATAGGTGTATATACTATACATTTTTTCTCTTGACTTATACAATCTATACAATATTTAGAATAATGAGCATGATAGATGGTTAGAAAGAGGACAAATTATAACAGCTAGAGGGACTTGAGTGGAGAAGCCGCCCGCTGGCGACACTCCGGCATATAATATACCTAGTAAAATAATTCTGTGTCTCGAAATAAATCTTAACAGTACTAGAGATTACCGTATTGAAAACAATAAATTATACTGACACAATTATTGTTGCATCATTGCAGAGTTATTATCGTATACTATTTACGTTCACCTATAGGCTATCGGATGTACGGAAATATTTTCGAATAATTTTGTTATTTCCAACCACCGAAAAAGAAGGTTTTAACTTAAGTAGGTGGGTACATGATATATTATGAGTATAATAAACAATACGGAACTAAACAGAAAATAAAACTTAAAGGTAAGATTTCAAGATTATAATTACGATTCCTGATCAATGATAACATTAATTACAAGATACGCTAAATGTTTATAAAGTAATACCACGGTGATACCGTAATTTCGGAGTATGGTAACGGCTGTCGGTGAAATTAAACACACACAGACACAGCACATCTAAAAACCAAATCACCAATTTAAAATGCAAGAAAATCACGGATAAGACGTCAAAATAATAAATAAATAATTAAATCACTTTTGAAAATCAAAAATTTTTTAACTTTTAAACGTTACCTAGTTACATAATATACATATATACATATGTATACATATTTTGACTAAAGAAATACTCCGGATTAATGTAGTTAAATAGCAAAAAAAATACGCACACGTATTTTAAGTTGTATAAATAAGTGCGCTAAGTGTTTGCTTGAAGGTAACAACCTGACAAGGTTTTAATAAGAATTAATAATTATGGATAATTTGATGTCAAAATAATACATTATTATGATTATTACGAATTATGACATACAGGTCAATAATTACTTATATCATATTATGTAACTATCGCAATTCATAACAATGATTTGTAGAAAAACAACGATGATGGTTAAATTATATCTAATATTATAATTACTAAATTACCTTTAAGATCGATAAAAATCCATTCAGTATTCAGATTATTAAGTATGGTAATCTACAATCCTTCAATCGATGAAAAAATTAATTTTTTTAAATACTAGTTATTGTTTGAATTTACTTGATAATTTATAGAATTCATTTAAAAATTAGATAATCTTTTTACTTTGACCTTTTAAACTAGAAGTGGCCAACTTTATCGGGACACGCGTGCCAACATGCTGTGATCAGCTTTAAAAAAATTTCACTTGCTAGTAAATTGTTCGTAAGTAGGTAAGTAAGTAAGTAAATAGGTAGGTAGGTAGGTACAATAATGAACATTTTTATTTTATCTCCCTTTTAATTGGCAACTGAATTACTTTCCCAACCATTTAATTATATTTTGAGCGTGAATTTTTGTTCTTACTTATTATTGTACATTTTTTAACCATTAGGTGTGTATTTTTAAGGTTTAATGAAACATTACAAGCAGCACTAGATTAATCCATCAATCCTAACTTCTGTTTTGATTTTATTTGAGATTGCATTCACCGAGGAAAACTAACTTTCACAACTTACCTATATAAAATATGCATGTATATTAAATGATATTTTATTTATGTATAACATTATTTATATATTATTTACTGATTATCTTGTGAACACCAATTATGTATCGTATTTATAAGGACCTCTGGTTCTTAAAATAAAGATGCAGTAGAGGAGTTAAAAAAAACTAAATTATAAAATATAACCTAACTTATGTATTGATTCGAATATTCAGAGGACAAAATATGTCTATAGAAATGTGCTCCAGACCATCAAAATTTTATAATTAGTAGTTAATCATAATAATATATAATATTCAGGAATAACAAATATTTGTGCTCATTAAATTTTTAAATGCAACGTTTAACAATGAAATGAAAAAAATTGTGTTGCGACAGTTCCTTATTATTTGACTTAATTTAACATTTTTAGACTTTAATTCAAATTAGAAATTTCAAACATTTTAATCCTTAGTACGTGTGTAATTATTATTCATTTTTTAAATGTTATAAACTAATTTAAAACGAAAAATTGGAGTCTTATAAAATAACTAGGTACCTACATTTTATTGGGCCATTCTGACTATTATAAATTCAATATAATATTATGATAATAATTTTGTTTAATCAAAAATTCTAAGGGACTCTACTGAAACAATATTTTAAAGTAGGTATTATTCTATCATATTATTATATATTTCTATTACCATTCTTACAATAAAATATAAAACAATATTAGGAGTAGACATTACTCATTAGAGCTAAAGCGTATGGCTCTCGAGTGAAATTTATAATTTTGTATAAAAATACTAAGACAAGTATAATGGACTGGAAAGTAAGGATTAAAACGGTGTTCCTTTGTTTCCTTGTTCAATAAATTTGCCGAACAACTGCGAACTTAAATAAACTTGTTATAATCATGCATTTTCGTTGAAATAAAACAAGGCATTTATGTAAATGTGTGACCGTGAAAATGTATGCTTGTTTTTTTGGCCCTTGACATGAAAAAGGTGGTCGATCCTTATTCCTTGCAGGGCTTAACGTGTTCTAAGGAGTAATATTTAGGCATTTTAAATAACATGTTTATATAATAATATCGCAGTGTACTGCGAGAAGAAAACGAACAATGAAAATGAACGCGTGCAATCTGTTATGACTTTAAAACTAAAACAAAACCTAGCCAGGCTTGGAGGTCACAGAAATGGCGAAGTTCATACTAACGACCAATGTGGACATGTGGTAGATCGTAAATATTGCTGACAATAGAATAGCCGCTATAACTATAAATAACTGCGTCGACTGTATGGACTCACGACCGACTTCAAAACCAGTCTGTATTAAAATACATAAATTCATAAAATGTATCCACCGCCAGCTGTGCTATCGGACCCGATTCCTAAAAATAAATAACTGTACTTTAGAATGGAAAATAAATCGATTTGAAATATTTAACATTTTTAATTGATTGACATAACAAGTTTTACCACGGTGGTAATTATAAGAATATACTTTTTTAATCCAACATGTAGAAATCAAACAATTTAATATGTCCGAAACATTAATGACGATAAAATAATAAATAATATTACAAAAGTTGAACTCTGAGACCAAATTAAATACCTATTACACCTAAATGATAATATCGTATTATTCACTACACAGTACACTTATTAGTTATTACTAAGCATAAGATCAAACAAAATGTAAAACTATTTTTGTTTTGTGCTGTGAAGTGATCTATGTGTATTAACCTACTCCAAGTGAATGCGTCTGGGACCCAGATATATGATAAGATTTTGAAAAATGTTGTATTTTATTTAAATCAATTTGTGGCTTTTGGGTTTCAAATGTATCTTCTTGGTCACCATTTGTATCAATGTTTTCGTCTTCGGCTTCGGCTTCTCTTAATATGACAAAGGGTTCTGGGTTTTGATCCAGGAACCGACATCAAAAATATGTCAAAGCCCTTGCTATGCTACGAAACTAACAGTAATATAATAAATATATACTCATATAAATGACACGAAAGATTAGTAAATATTGTCAAGCTCATGACTTGACAAAATATACATTATGTTAATTGGTTGGAAATTCAGTACCTCTAGTTCAAAATCTAGTGCCAATATTTTAGTGAAATTTTTTTCAATTTAATATTCGACTATGAGAATTATTGCTGGGTGACTTCTCTCCTTGTGCTTCGTGTTGTTGCATATAATATTACGCACATATGCTTATAACACCCATTACAGTTGTTAATATTCTAATAAATGTTTAAAAAAATTGTATATATATTTGATTAATGGCCTTCCTATTTACCACGATTAACCTACAAGTCGAAAAACGCTTACCTATATTTTCTTTTTGATCTTTTAGAATATTATATTTTATAATAAATAATAAAAATACAATAACGAACACACTACTTTTAAATTTATTATTTTTATACCATTATTTATGCGTACTTTGGAATTGAACATTTAATTTTATATTTATTAAATTAATAGAGTGAAATAAAATTTAAATTAAAACTATTATGTCAAATGAAGTTATTTAAACACATATTTAAGCACCTGCATTATGCACCAATTGCATTTTAAAATTATGATACCAGATGCGCGAACAGTTTTTACATATTTTATAACTGCAATATCAGCTAGTAACCTCAACCAAAATATAATATATATTTTATCAGTATTCTTATTTATTATTTAGGTTGTTTTAAATACTTTTAGGCTACTATTAATATGTATATTTAATGGCACATTTAAACATTTTCCCAGATAAGACATGAACATCGTTTAGTTTAGAAATGTAAAATTGATTTGAATATATAATTGCGATTCACAGTGTAAATGTTGAAAAATTATAAAAGCAAACAAAACATATTGTATAAAATATCAACGAATAGCGTGTTTGTTTATTCGTCATTGGATTTAAAATAACTATCTATTAATATGTGTGAGAACAGTAACATTTAACAATTTAACAATATGTGGTACCTATAATTGGAACTAAGAATTGTTCTAATTCAATCAAAACTTAACTGATTTAAAATTTTTTTTTCTCAATATTATTAATAAATAATTCTATAAAATGGATGTTTTAGAATTTTGAAAAATATGTTATTTTAAAAAATTGGGATTGACATTTTTTTTTGTATATTGTGGTAAAAAAGAAATTATACTTATATGATGTATTTAAATTTAATTAGTAAAATTTTTATTGATATAGGTCCAATCATAAAAGCCACGGAGGTAAATGTTGATGAACCCTAATTTCTTGGGCAGGAAAAAACAAATCTATAAACTATAGAACATAATGACTGCCAATGAGATCAAACAAACTAAAAAATGCATAATATAGGTATTATATAAATATATTGGTATTATCCCAATTTTAAGCAAGTAAGTGACCATCGTGTACAGTTGTTTTTATTTGTATACTAAGTACATGTACTTATTTAGTATATATAAATAATTGTAATAATATTTGAAGGTAAAACATAAAACAAAATATTCATTTTTTTACTCACCAACATTTTAATATCTGATTTTTCAGCGACATGAATAAAATAACTAATACAGCTGACTGTTTAATTAACGATTAAATAATTACTAGGTATTGAACTCACAATAAGAAAATCGATTTACGAATAATATAATATCTGCCTCAACAAAAACAGTCCTACATCATGATTTACATAATACTTAATAAGTATCTCATCAGTTCTCGGGTATATTTTTTCACTTATCGCAGTCACTTGTTATGGAAACAATACAACTCTGAAAACATATACAATGGGCATTTGCATGTATATTTAGATGGTAAATTAATTATAAGTATACATTTTGCCTACAGTTACTTGACCAATTTCTTCATTCAGGAGACACCCAAGTGGAGTTTACTATATACTATCAGGTAGTCCCCCATAAAATGTGTATGGTTGTTACTCGTTTACACTGTTTATAAACGGTAAAAAACACAGCTCTCCTTTTAACACAATTTTGAAAACTGTACAATTGAAAAAAAAAGAGGAGTAAGCTTAGTGAATCACCCTGTAGCGGTATACAAATAATAGAATAATATTTTACCAGATTTTACCAGCATTACATAATTATTGTAACCATCCGCTTACCGCTTTTAGCTCAGGTGCGTGAGACTGACGGTGTTCGCGATGGCAGTTGCTGGCCACGCCGTCCACCAGTCCGCGTGCTACAGACGGACAAGTCGACTGACGGTTCGGGATACGCTACTCGATATCACTTTGGCCCTGATGACTGGTGGTGCCTTAACGGGCAGCTGGAAAATTGAAATGCACCGCCACAACGAGTTGGCCAAAGTCACAATAAGCCGCAACACCACCAAACCATTTCCAAGCTAATCTATTTGCTTCTGACCATCGGCAGCGCCTTCGCTCTGCTGGCGGGTGCCACCGTCGGGCGGCTGTTGACCAACATCGCCAACGGGATAACGAGGGCCATATCGCACACCGTTGCTTCCTGTATGTCCACACACCCTCGTGAGTTTATAAGAGCAATTTAATAGTTGATACGCCCACTTTACGTTTATTTCGGTGACTATATGGTTATAACTGGTAACCAATATGATGGTTTAAAAGTTTAACTGTAGTTAGTTCTAAGTTTATTCGGTTGCAACTTGGTTATTACATGATACACTAAAAAATTAATGACCAATCACAATGCGATTTAATCAACACGACGCGACACACGACGTAGCTGTGAATGCGCCTTTTGCTTGATTTAAAAGTTCTAACCATGGTATATATACGAGTAAACGTCCATATTAATATTTTTTGAGTAAATCACCATCGAACATTTCATATTTATAATGCCGTTCGCTTTGTATATTTAAAATTTACACGAATATTATATTATCTGAAAAATACCATGTAATAATTTAATGTCAGGCTAATAACCTAAGTAAATTGTTGAAGCCTTTTCTCTTAAATAAAAAAAGATATATATATATTATCTGCAGTAACAAAATATAAAATAGTAAATTTTACATCAAAAAATGTCTGACATCATAAAATGTATTTGCCCAGATATAATGTGACCTTGCAAATTGTATGTAGGTGTACTTAAATATATTATTATAAAATATATACCTACCTATATGCTCATAATATAAGTATAATATATTGTAGGTCAACGACGACCTGATGCCGAAACTGTGACTCGATAGTGTTGTTTGGCTTTTTAAAATGTTGAACTTGACCGATATTCACAAACCCGATGCGACATCGTCGAAATGGTATGCATAAACAAAAATTATGCAAGTGCCCAAGTGGCATGTGACAAATCCGTTTATCGTAAGTACATAATATTTTTACCTTGGAATTCGGTCGACGGTCGTTCGCTGTTTAAACACAAATTTGAATTATTAATTAAGTGTTTAGCAAATAGTTTAGGTTTTGGTTAAGCCCACCCGTTAAGTAATGGGCAACCATATCAACCATATTTGCTAAAAAATTGCTAACATTATGCTAACATATTGCAAAAACGCGTTTTCACTCTTATAATAATTGTATAATATAATATAATTTTTATGATTTATTATCAAATCGAAAAGAAAATTCTGAAACTGCAGTAAACTTTCTGTTGGACATAATATTATTTCATTTTATTATATAGTTTAGATGGATACCGGAATGTATAATAAAATATCATGGGTGGTGTTATATATTTACGTAACTACCCGCAATAATAAACTGGGGTCAAATGTTACTTGAAAAATAATTCCGCAGAGTGCAATATCATAATAATACATACCAAAACTCTACCTAAGTGATATAAACTACGTACTTGGACTAGAATTAAGCCGTTACGATCGGTTAAGCTCGTTTGATCGCATTCACTCGACGCAGACTTAACCTATATATACACGCGTATTCGGTCACAAGCTATATATATATTGTTTATTTATCCATATATATATATATATTATTAAGGTGCATTGACGTTTCAGGATTTTCACTTCCACACGGATTGTTCTCACCGGAACTCGGCCACGGAACCGATCACATCAAAGACCACCTGACGCCTTACGCTGCCGAAGGTCAAACCGAAACGGGGTCCGACGCGATTCATCAAGTGCAGCAACCCGCGGCTGCCGAGGAAACCGTCCGAACCCGCGACGGTCGATGACACCAGAAACGAAGTGAAGAAAATAGTATAACGAGACGAATATATTATATAATATAATATTATATATGATCACGAGTTCACGACGACCACGATTTCTTATTTTTTTATAGGTACATTTTATTATTAGTATTATAGTTTTGTTCTCCGCGATTGCAGTTTAATTTATTTTATACATTATTATTTATGTATTAGTGTCCGTTGAACCCTATATCTAACTCTACATGGAACATATAACAATAAATGATTGATCATTATATTTGTTGTACGAAGTTTTCCTATAGTTATCCTTTTAACCACTATACGACGACGCAAAAGTTGTTCATTCGATCAACCGATTCACATTACGCCAACAAAATGTCTATCGTTATTCGTTAATATAAAATAGCCTATAGGTACTACCTCCTCATACCTACGTAATATGCCTGAATTATAACTTATATAATATATTGGGTTGAATATCTTTATAAATAATATATTTTATTATGTTAGATATATCTATGACTCGTACTGATCAGAAATTTTGTGTCTGCTATGACGTGTAACTGTGTAAGAACATATAAAACGAACCTGTTTTATTTGAAATAGAAATTAAATCGTACTCTATACTTACATAGGTAAGTACGTTATTTAGTCGTGTACTCTTGTGGAATAACTGAGTTTCAGGGGTTTATTTTGATTTATTTATTATATATTAGATATAAAGTTGTTATAACAACTATTTTGCAGAAAACCTGTCCGCAAAACCACTAGGACACAACGTCATTGTAAAACTATATGGTACCACTTGGCGGCACTCTTGCAAATTCTTCTGTATATCCTTAAACATCCAAATAAAATAAATTTTATGTAAATAAGTAATAACGTATAGGTTAATATACCTTGAGCCTCGAGGTACCTATTACCTATATGTTTTATTTAATACAATTTGTTTACTTCTTATGATATTTCAAGGTTCAACAATTCCCCAACGTCTTTACGAAATTTCCCCTGCTGTGATTTTTCTTTCACTTGCCACATCAACAGACGATACCTTTTAAATGCCTTCACTGTTTTTTTGTTATTTATCATCATAATTGAGTAAACAACTTTTAATATTCGAGCTAGTAGTAATTGTATATTCGTATACTTATTACCTAATACAATAATCTATTATGTTTTGTCAGTTAAAATTAAGTTTCGGGCAAAAGAATATGTTTACATGTATATCCACACATAGGTATTTAAAAATATTATATCTACTCATATATATTTATACTTTTCAATTTTAATTAATATATTATGAAGGAAATTAAAATTCAGATCATACCTATAGCGAAAGATATTATTATTGTAATTATATATGTAAATCGTTAACGGTTTAAAAATTAATAGAGAATAAATTATATACATCGTACAAACTAATTTGAATCCCAAAACAAACTTTATCTTATATTCTATGATACATAACTACATAAGTAGGTACCTATATAACTCCTTTCCCCAAGCAAAAATGTAGTCTCCCACCTATATCTGTAGTGAAACAAAATAAAATTCTATATTCTGTATTATAGGTAGCCAGGTAGGTACCTAGAGATTCAAATAATTATCACATCAACGATAGCTTAAATTTTAGTTTTTAATTAATTGCACCTTTAAACGACTATAGTCTTATACGTAATAACAAGTGACCTAGATTTTATTTTTGAATTTAAATAACATAGCATAATATAGATATAGAAGCGCGTAGGACATGTACTATTATAATTTATAAATAATAATGCACCTACCTATAATTAATATAACGGAAGAGCTGATAAAAATTTTATTTCACTATCCATAGGTATTGTAGTTGTAGTTCTTGTGTAGTATTTCTTTGTATTTACTGAATTATAGCCATCGTATTACAAATTATAAAATATATGAACTTTGATCTACTAAACAATTTTGTTTCAAAAATTATTGTTTTGATTATAATTAATTGACAAACTATTTTTCTTGTTGGATATTACGATAAAATTGTTATTGTTATTAAATTAATTAATTAAATTTTTTCATGAATGAGTATCTCTGGCTTCGGCTTATTTGTTTCTAAAATAAAAAAATAAAAATAATACTCACTTGGATATTATTGAACTACAGTGAAGCTTAAAATACTTGTAAACTTAACTGGTTATCGTCAAAAAGTAGAAAAATAATTAATCTAAAATAAGAGTCCAGTTTAAAATACTCTTAAATTTCTCATAATTTACATAGTAATATTAATTAATACTAATTATTATGATATTATCATGGGCATACTAAGTGTGTATACAATACAGATGCCTGCATGGGTACCTGCTAAAAATACTAATTTTATTTTTTTGCGCTAAGTCCTTTACACATAAAGTATAAAGTGTAACTATAATTGAATTAACTTTTATAGAGTGTGACTAATAACGACTTATTAGCTAATTACTATAAGGCTCTACGTATTATAATATAATATAAAGTCGCTAATTTATTATTTCATCATATGCATATACATATTATGATAGTTTTAGGTAATAATTTCGTCGTCTTAATAAATACAAATTACTTCAATAATATTATTGTGCGAATTAAAATAATAATGTAATGTTTCATTGAAATCATCTCATATTGCAATCACAGGCACGGCAATGGTGATAACTATACCTATATATTGTATACTGATGTCGCTCGATGATGTGTCATGTGCCTTCATATTTACGTATAATTGTATAAACGTGCAATAATTGGTGAACCTAGGTACAATAAAGGTACATTATACATAGTAATATATCGTCTTAACTCTTAAGACTTAAAATTAACGTTCTGTAACTCCGAAACGCACATGGGCGTTGAGTATGCATGTATAAAAATCCATTATAATACGGCTGTATTATGATATAATAATTAGTTCTAACGAGACAACGAGGTCATGTTGTTTGCCAACAAAAACCGATTCGTTTAAAGATACACACACACACACACACACACACGCACGCACACACAAGTGCACCTATAGGTAACAACGACGATACATACATAATATTACTATGCGTACCTACGTTATATATAATATTATTATCGTTTCGTGGGGGTCACGTCGTGTAAAGTGTGCGTACACGGCCATTACGCAAGAGAATCGCATCATACACAGGTGTCTGTAATATTATGTCTATACTTTACGTGTAGCTTAGGTAGGTACTAGGTAGGTATACCTATATTATGTCGTGTGCACGATAATCGTATTCGGTAAGAAACTGGTTTCAATTTACTACGCCATCGCTGTGCAGGAGTGCACGAGGAGCGAAAATCGTATCAGATCACTGCGCAGTCCAGTCCGTCCGTCTGCAAGTACCCGAGCTGCTGCTAAAAAAACACAAAGGACGATAAAAAAATAATCATGAAGTGTTTAATATTTGTGGTAGCTGTGGCGGCTTTGGCTACGGTTTCGGCCGACAGGATCAAACGCGCCCCGGTAAGTATTTAGATTTCACTCGAGATTATAATATTTTGTCAACAATCGATTTGCACACCATATTATTATTATAAATCCATTTGGTATGACGTAGTAGCAATTGCATTACATTATATTTTACATGTCTTTGTTTTTCAACGAAAAATATAGAATATAGGTAAAATTAAAATGTTTGTCCTGTTTTATATAATTAGTGTAAAATATCGTTGATGTTATTTTTTAGTTGAAAGTTTCGGTTTACTATGAATCTCATTGTCCGGACAGCAGAGATTTCATCATGGCACAACTCCATCCACACTTCTGTAAAGTACAGCAATACTTGAACTTAAACTTGGTGCCTTTCGGTAAAGCATATGTAAGTACATATTTATATAATACACACTATCAATGTCTTCTCGCTTTTTATTTAACTACCACTCAGATTAACCATTAATTATAATTTAAAAACAAAGATATTATACTCATATAAGATATAAATTAAGGTTGATATTGACACGAATTCAAAAATTACGAAAGGGTATATAATTACTATAAGAGAAACGAATTTGTCATTTATACTATTTGCATATTATCATGGGTGTCCCCTACGGCACCACCCATACTACAGAAGCTTACACAAATATTGCACACAAATACATCATTTCAAACCCTGTAATTATTTATACAAATAATCAAATACACTATAACAATAACAATAATAAAACATCAATGTGTTTTCCTTAATAATGAAATAATCAATTTTATCTTTAAGATAGGGTTAGATATTACGTTACTTCAATATCTAATTAATATTTTATATAACACTTTTTAATTAGGTACCTCTACGGCTCTACCAATAGAAATAATACTTAAGTCAACAGAGTTATTTATGTATGTACTGTACATTAGTACCTACTACCTATAAATATTATGGGAAAAACACGTTTGGGCGTAATATTTGATATTTATCTACACGAAAGCATGATTGGGCGCATATCATTTTGAGCCTATTAACGGTTACCCATAGTACACCATTAAGAGGTTGCTTAAATAGTATTCCAAAAATATTATGTTTGTATTTTTATGATAGAAATAAAAATAATACGCATTTTAGTATACTATTATCATTTGTACTATTGTGAGTAGTTTGCTGCAAAATGTTGTCATATTATTTGTATATAATTTAATGTATTTTTTTTCGATTTGATAATTTTTCCAAAACATATTCGTACTTAGTTTTCTTCAGTAGATATTTTTTCTTAATTTATTATTTTTCTTGCAATGCTGATTATTTTTGTACTGTTATGGTTTTGTGCCCAAACGTGGACTTCGGAATACGCCTTAACGTGCTTACAATTTTTAGGTAAATTTTTGATAAAATGCCCTATAGTGTTATGCCCAAATTCATTCCTAATATACACAAAACAAGCTTAAACCATAATATTTTATGATTGATCTACCTTAAGTAATATATTTCTATATTTAATTTTAAGCAATGAACACAATTATAGCCATCAGGTTAAATTAACTAGGTAACTCAATGAGATGATAATAAGTAATAATTATAATCAACCATTTATTGCAAATTAAATGCATTGTTAGAAAAACTTCAAAAGTTCAAACCATATGTACGTGTATTTAGAACACGATAATTTTTAGTAGGTGGGTCGAAGCGTATTAATATAAAACAAATTTAATTCGATGACTAGGTACCTGTCAAGCTTAACAATGAACAATACAATTAATAGTGCTTAATAACAAACATTGTCTCAAATAGTAATTACCTACTGGAATTATTCAACAAGTAATTATGCTTATTATAGTACAAATTACAATAAGTAGGTACATGTTAAATACTGCATTACACTCGTATACAGCTAATAGCTATAATGTAGATACATTCTCTGAGAAATATTTAAATAGTGAAGAATATATATATTTAAAGATTAAGGTACCTACCAGGTGCACTGTTTAGTGTTTACATGATGATGACACAATATTTGTAAATGCAAATTTTTTGAAGCTTTATACATAGATTGGTTTATTATAGAATCTACAGATATATACTTTATTAGTTTCATTTAAAATTCAACGTTTCAAACCCGAGTCTACAGTGTCCATCTTCAAAGTGATTCCGTACAACTGTTTTATTCATAAATGTTGTATTGATACAAGGTATCTATCGTTAAACATAGATGTTTGCCTTCCGATGCATTCCGCAAGACAAGCTTTACTATAATAAAGGTACTTGGTTCTGGGTCGAAATGTATAGCCGACTTCCGGCGAGGGGATTCAGCGGGATTTATAATCTAATTTGTAAGAATAATATGTAGGATGTACTATATAGGTATAATAGATTTAAATATATTATAAACATAGGCGTGACTACGGTGGGAGCCGGCTTCCCCAGCGAATACTTGCTTCCCGCATAAATTCAATATAATATGAATATTACTGTAGTTATAAAACATTAAATTTAATCTAATAAGAATACCATCAAAATTAGTATATACAATTTGAGTTGCGCAATAATTATAAAATATATGGTCTATCGTTATTTCAATTACTTAAATGTATCAATAATCATAAAGAGTTGGTCTCAATCGACTTTCTAATCAATTAATTTTTGATTTTGGGTCTCGAAAAATATTTTCTTAAATACTCATAATGAACTAACTATCAAAGTATGTACATTGCCCAAAAACTCAAAAATATGCATTTAAAACCTCAAATTTTCAAAATATCCAAATAATTATATGCATTGAAAGTTTTCAACAAAGATGTAAATCGCACTTATACTTACTTGGCATAGGATACCTAAATATATCAATAAGTCCTTACTCCAGTTGACTAGCACTGACTACTCATCACTATAATAAATTGCATTTAATGCTGAAGTTTTGAAATAACAATTGTAACAGTCGTTGACCATTATTGCTTATATATATTTACTAGATCCACTTAGGTACCTATACCAATTTTTTAATGGCCTCGCCATACTCTTACTTCTTTATATGTATCTATAAGTTATTAGTTTATTATATTCCACATTAATTACATCTTATTTATGATCAAATTTCAACGTATTTCAAATATATTTATTTCACTAGGTAGTACATTTTTTCTAAATTAGTTTAAATTGCAGGGGGGGGGCAGTGAACACTAAATCTCCCTTAATCACGCCCCTGCTTATACAATACATAATTATAGCCATATGGATATAATATAATAAGTTCAATGTTCATTGTTCATATCACACGGAGTCAAACTTGAGAATTATAAAACTAAACAAGCCGATTAATTATATTCTTATGTTGTTTTTTTTATTTTAGAGTTCGGATCATGGTTTCACTTGCCAGCACGGACCTAAAGAATGCCGTGGTAACACAATACATAACTGTGTGCTGAAACGCATAGAAGATTCTAAAGCTCAAGTAGACTATGTGAATTGTGCCATGTACGATCCGGACCAACCAGGACACATTGAGAAAACGGTACTATTTAACATTTATACGGATACAATTTGAGTACATACAGTAATATAGAAAGTCTATTTAATAGTATACCTATGCTTAGTACCTATTATAGTAACGGGTAAGCATGATGATAACTGCAGGTAAAATATAATAACTTTTTACAACCGGCACAGAGAGCTGTACAATGTATCTGATAAAATGTACTTAATTATTGACACAACTGCAGAGTTTATTGTATTATAAAAAAGGGTATACACTATACAGTATCAAGTATATACACCATAGCTACTGCTATGTCCGTTATGTTTACACATTTCCATCAGGTAGACATAATGACCTGGGAGAGTTTACTAGTTTTAAAAATCGGAAGAGTGTAGTACCCACCATACAATCGAGTTATCGAGAGTTTAACACAGCCCAAAAAAATTATACTTTTAAGTCTTAACACAATTTATCAGAAAATAAATCATATTTAAATATAACGCGTTACGTACAATCACTATACATATTGTATGTTTTTTCCTTGCAGTTTGAAAAATACAATCAATTATTAATTTTAAATTTGTTTCAGTGTGTCGAAGGAAGCGGTTTGAACGTTGACCAAGTGAAAAAATGTTTTACTTCGTCAGAAGGCTACGAAATGATGCTCAAGGCTGAAAAGGAAACCAAAGCCATGACACCAGGACCACTGTTTGTGCCTACAATTGTGTTTGACGATGTACGCGTGTATAGTATACCTATTATTACGTACATATGTGTTTCAGAAACAATATAATAATATAACACGATATTGATTTTTTTTTAAATTTCTTACGTTTTGTTGTCTCTCCAGGAATACAATGATGATGATCAAAATCAAGCGTTCGTGAACTTCGAGTCGACGCTTTGCGAGAAACTAGTCAGCCATGGACATACAGACGTATGCTCTAACGGTGTAATCATAAACACTCAAACATGTTGAACGGTTTATGTACCATACTTGATAATAATGATTTTATCGTTAATACTTTTGCTATTATTAATTATATTATCATTATCATTATATAGATTAAGATGAACTTTGTATATAAATAATATATTATGTATGGATTTTGAAATTAATTGTTAACCTAAAATATTAATTTATCATCACATATACAAATACGAACATCCATAGACACGCAGTTTTTTTTGATTATATCAATACGACAATATCTTCCGTGTGTTTTTTTAAATATAATTCTATATTCCATACTCACCTAAAGTCCTAAAGACATGCATGGATATACAGTCTAAAACCATTATTCTAATTATAAAATGAATAAATATTCATCAATATTGTATGTATGTAAGAGTGCAGTATAATACCAGTGTTTCTCAACATGTTTTCAGCGGACCTGGGTCATAGTCAGGGCCTTTGGGGATCCGCGGTCGTGTTTGATTGGACAACTAAGCCGCAGGCATTCGTTCATTACTCCGATTTTTTTTCATTTTCACGATTAAACAAAATTGAAACGTACCCATGTATTCATGCATATAAAGGGGGGACTCTACCATAGCACATATGTGAAAATTGTGTGTATACCCAGTGGCTGGGCAAATCCAAGTTTTAGCTAGGAATCCGTGACTTAATGCTAATTGGGAACCATTAGTTTATACTTTATACTATATAATTATACAGTGTACCTATACACATTATCCACCACAAAGTGGTTTTTTCATTAAATTTTAATTGATTGTTAGGTAGTCTCTGGACTCTAAGAGTCTGTTGTAATAAAATTATAAAACTTTGAGATTAAATGTTCTATCGTCCTCCATTAAACACTCCTAAGAATGCCACTGCACATATGATACAGTGTTATATGTATTATGATATCATGACGGTGATTCATATAACTGTGCAGTTGACCGAAAATATTTAATTGTGTAATGTATTTTGCATACCTAGTTATTATATCGTGAATATCAACAAAATGCTTGACCAAAAACTATGGTATGAATTCTTAATGAAAAATACAAATTTAACTTAATTTTTCAAAATCATTCCTACAAGAAAGTCTGGTAACGTACCGCATATTTTAAAATAATACAAAAACTCATTTCAGTCATATTCAAAAAATTATTTTGGACTGAGCTTAGTTAAAATTGTGATTGCTTCTCATTACTGTAATATTTATTTATTTACTATTAAAAATTGAAAACTAAGGGCAGATAGCCTATCGACCAATAGTTACCGATAGTTACCAATTACAATAACATTATAATTTATAACCTAACAAATTATGTAAATTAAATCAACATCAAAAATTGATAACATTCATAACTGCAGCTTACAATAGGTACTATATAATAATAAAAGTTTAAATAAGGTATAAAAATTAAAGTAAATATAATTTATTAACATATACATAAAAAGGTAATAAACTAAAATAAGTAATAACTAATAATAATTAATAAGTATGCCTAACCTTGTAAGTACACCAAATTACTACCAATATCGGGCTAAATATACTGCAGGTACCTATGAGATGCTAAATAAAGGGGTATGAATAGCATTTCTCGCGAGTTATATTCCTGAACCTTTCCAATATCAATTTCAGGAGAATGTTTTTCTGGAAAAACTATTTCAAATTTAATACTATAATGGCTTTATTACTATTAACTTTAATATTTGATAAGTTAACAGGTAACCAGATAAGTTACCAACATTTTTTGATTTTTCTGATCTCAGAACAAGCCAACAAGCCAGTATTATAATTTGTATTATTATTTCAAATTTTAAACCAATAATGAATTGGGTATAAGTATACCTATTGAATTGCGTTAAGCCTTTGTGGAGCTCTCCAGGTCATCGAATATGTACTAAACGAAAAATCAAGATTGTAGGTAATATATTATGTACAGGAATATGATGAACATTGAACAAAATAAACCTTTAGAACGATAATTAATGCCTAATATTTTGTATAGTTTTATACCAAATATCCAGTTATTTGAACAGCTGAATATTGATATAAAGCAGCTTCAGAAAGATAAAAAAAACTGATATAGTTTACCCACTTGTGTACACAGCAATTAAAGTAATAACTACACTTTTTTATCTCTAATATTTACAGTTATTATTTTTTATACATAAACGAATAATTCAAATTTGAACTATTATTCATATTAATCATACTTCGTTTATCCGTGCTACCTATTTGTGTTGATATTTCAATTTAAAAATAAACGGATGGAATTCGTTAGTGAGGACAAACATGTACACTATATTACTAAAATATGATCAATATTAAATCATGCAAACTTAATGGATTAAATGCATCGTTTATACTTAAAAACTAAATAATTATTAATTTATATAAAAATATTATGTTACTTTATACAGTTAAACCTCGTATCATCTATAATAATTTATATAACTGAATTTGAAATCACTAAAGCGTTAAATAAATCTCCAAGGAACAAGTAATATACAAGTAGCTATATATGTAGGTACCTATAATACTGACTATACATATACAAAATTATGAAATTTCAAATTGAAATATAATTAATCAACATCAGATTCAATTTTTATTTCTACCTAGGTTATCCATACCTATTGGCTATTAGTAGTCAGAAATTAATTTACACACTTTTCGTTTATTTTGCTTTTTATTTTATTGACTTGATAAGATTATGTTCGATTATTTGAAGTATGTACTATGTACTGTTGTTGCTTAATGCGTAATACGTCTCTACACCTAGTGGGTCTAAATTTAATATTTTAATAATAAATAAATGTCTTAAAGCCACTGATGATTTACGCCTATATTTTAGTATAACTAATGCTATTTACTTATAAGTAAATTAAATTTTATTATGTAGGTATTATATTATAATGTAATAATTTAACTTAGATATGTAAAAATAATAATATATTTATTTATAAATTATTGATCATGAACCAATCCTACCTAATCCAACACAGTGTATAACAATTATTTATAATCCAGCAGTTATATTTTATATGGGTATGTAGCTACAGAATTAATATATTATTGGTCGAAGGGGCATATTAATATGGGAGTTTTAAATTTAAATTTATATATAATATAGCAAAAACTAAACGGTGGGCAAGTAGGCAGTAGTAGCCAGACTAGCCAGTAGGAATTAGGAAGAGTGTAGAATTTCTAAATATTAACCATTGTTTCCTGCAGTTCCACAAACGGCAAATAACAACATTTTAGGCTATGAACTTTCTTATCTCTAAAAAGTAAAATAAATAAAAAAATGTCTTAAAATATATACCCAAACATAGTATTTTTAACAAATATGATGTTTCCACATAAACGTTATAGTCATTTTTTGTGTCTGAAAAAAAGGTTTTCTCAACGTGTGTACTCAATCGTTCACCCAGTGTCGTTAGCAAGATTTCTCAATGGAATGGAAGTTGGGGGGGGGGGATTGAAAACTAATTATAATTTTATTTTTATTTTTATTTTGCCCAGTATAATAATTTCAGACGTTTAGGTGAGATACCTATTTAAAAATTTTTATACAACTTCAACTTCTCAACTCTGCTAGAAAAAAAAATAATCAGATTTTAAACATCGATGGAGGTTTTTGGAAGAAAACTGGATCTAGTCGGTATTTTGAAGGTCAAAATTGAAAATGCTCAGTATTTTTTTTTTGAATTATTGGGAAAACAAAAAAATGTGTTAAAATTGTTTGATAACCTTAGTTTAGATCGTCTTCACAAGAATTGTATTTGATTAATTTTAGTTGTTTTTCTATGAATATAATACAAGGTTCCTCGTAAGTTTTTATTATAGCTATTTATAAATATTAACAATACACAGGGAAAGGGATGATTATTTTTATAAGCATTTAAAGTTCAAATTTTAACAAAACCACAATTAATCTGTAATTAAAAATGTATAAAATATAAAATTTGTTAATCTAAGGCTTGAAAAAAAAATACAAGGTCTATCATACAAGTAGTTCATATTCTTATAGCAAAAAATAATACTTATCATTTTAGGAGAATTGGTGTGCAAATACGATGTTTTTGCAAAAATGAATTCAACCTACCTAGGTACCTATTATTAGTTATTGGCTACAGCTAATCTGGTAAAATGTATATCAATGTACGTCTTTGCTTAGTGCTTACTAGTTGATAAAAGTTTAAATTTGATAAATATTTAAAAAAAAAAAAAAATAATACGTCTATGTGGAACTTTAGTCCAATTATCTCCCATCTACCCTGCATCTGCCACTGCGTTCTCCCAATGCACTGATAAAAATATCGTTATGTATACCCAAACGTGTTGGAGCCAATATTTTTAATCCAGGAATGAATAATAACTGAAGGCAACAAGTACGACTGTTATTTCTTACAAATTTTTATCGGAGGTATTAATTACCAGTTGGACAAATCAACCGGTATAATGTTTTTAAAAATTGGAAAATGGTTGAAAACCTAAAAGGTTTACTTATTTTCTATATATATATAATCAATAATTGTAACTAAAAACTATGTGGAAATTTAAAATTACTGCTATCTTAGAAAGATAACTATAAATATAATCCTACCTAATAATAATGATCATAAATCGAGTAAAACGGTATTGAGAATTGACATTATGAAACTAGTCCAATGTAATTACACTGCAAAATGCACGTGCCACCGTTAACCATATAATAGGCAGGTAGCGTTTAAGACTTAACGCATATCCGGAGAGTACAGCGGATGGAAAAAGCTTTGGCAAATCCTATGACTATTAAACGACAAAAGAGTTGGGCTGTACGCGAATGTACCCAATACATTTTATTGTAAGACATTGATACTTATATGTCCTAATTCGAAGTACTTAAGGATGTCAAATAGACTTACAAACATATAACTGCGGATGTTAGGGCGTCATTCCGCCAAGTCGATTCCATACAGACAAGACTGTGAGTTTATCAATATACTTGGATAATACCTTGTATTATATTACCGTTCACTATAATTAAATACAATACATCTATAACACCATGGATAATCACGAGAACAATTTTACATGGACAATAATTGACGTCAAGGACAACAAAAATTACTTTTATAAGTACAGTGACTATTGTATATTATTATACATATAGCATATCAGATACATGTATTGTATAATATTGTCGCAATAATCTATAAGTACCTACGTTTAAGCTGCGGTCCCTAATTCATTAAGTATCTTATATTTTACAATACTAAGTGTTCAACCAATTGTTAAATTAAAATCGTAGGTATAATTAAATTAAATATAAAATCTAATTAAATACAATTAGGCATTTGTATGGTTGACACATTACATATCACTTTTTACACCATATACAAATGTAAATAAATACCTAGTAGATTCTTATTATGTCTGACGTCGACATCCTGAATTTATTGTTATCTCTTACTTAAGTAAAATCCCCTTGAAATTACCATTGCCAGAGTCCGGGTTTTTAGGTTCAACACAATTTGAAATATGCTTGTATAATATTTGTCTTATTCTCTTAAAAAGGAGAATAATATATAAAAATTAATGTGGCATAGAAATATGCTTTAATCTTTAAATTTATTTTTTTGGAAAAGTTACGCATATTTGTAAGATGAAAAACTAATAATTATTATAAAATGTGATAAAAATTCATTGCAAAATAAAAGAAAAAATTATTACTTTTTTGTATAAGTTGGTTTCAAAATTAAAATTACAATCGTAGGTAATTGATAATTCAAGTACAGATGTATTTTTTTCTCGACAATAACAAAATATTCCAAGATATGTTAATGAAACAAAACATAGCCCAACTATCCTGAAATATTCAAGAAAACTTCTTGTAAACTCTGAGATCGTCAATTACCTTCTTCATTCTTGTAAAACTGTATATTATGCTCGGTGATGTGTGTAAAAACATAAAAATCCGGACCATAACCAATACTAACCAATACAATAAAATACCAGTATAGGTATACGAATGTACAATAAAATTCAATAGGATGTCTAGACATTTTTTGATATCTTGAACTTTTTTTTTCACCTTCGAAACTCAACACGGCGAGATTTTACAGTTATAATATAATAATATAGTACAATTATTACCTATTTATATTATTAAACATCCTCTTAAAATCTAATCCACTCGTGTCTATAAATTTTGCAATTGCAGAAATCCGTCATGTCCATCGTGTGCGCTTTGCTGGCGACGTTGGCGTTCCGAGGTTCCTGTAACGGCGTCCGAGTTGGATGCTGTATCAACACTGTCGGTGGTTGACCGTTGACGTACGTCGGCAGGTCGGCAGATCCAAGTGACGCTCAGGGAAGCTCTTCCGCTGTACAGGATGGCCACAAAGGGAACTGTCAATCTGATACTGATCATTGGAAAAGTGCTAGAGCCACGCCGCTCGTGGGCGCCATTATCGAATCGCTGCTCGTCAACGTGTCTAAAGGCATCAAATGGGCGATCACGTACTTGTTGGCCACGGGTAACTAATATCCTATATCCATATAATAAAATATGAATATATATTAAACAATACTCTGATCCTGTACAGACATGATTATATTATTATGAGTTTGAAGGATTGTCAGTGATTTGTGATGATTGTTGGTGGAGGGATGCACTATATGAACTATACAGAGGTGACCAAACTGTGATGACACGCTATTTATTTTTGTTATGAATAAATTAAAATTAACTATTGTTAATAACAATTCTGTATTCGTGTGCAAAATAAAGTTTGATTGGTATGTTGTGGGTCGCCAAAATGTAATACATTTCCATAGTGGGTCACACCGAAAAAAGTTTGACAACCTATCACCTGGACTCTATGGCTTTTGATTTGATTCACTTCACCACTGAAAATTATTAATAACCTATAGTAGATTATAAACCTACCTAAAAAATTAACGGCCTTACGTCTGTTTTTTGAGGCATTTTCCCGTGTAGATGTGTCGAGGAGAGTAGATATCTAGGTAATCTGAAATCACATAAAAATATTATAGGTAATACACATATTTCGAAAGGGTGGAGACGATGTTAGGGTTTGAAAATTCTGGACTAACCCATAATATTTCAATAATATATACTAGACCCGTTTTCTGCGCAGGATTCGACACTTTGTACCAGCGCTAGAAGACCAAGGCGGTGGTGGTGGTGGCGGCGACGACAACGAGGACGGCGATGTCGATGTGGAATACGAATCGCTTCGGAAAAGGCCTAGAGGAAGCTCGTGAGTCTGCTGCTGCACAGCTGCAGGACTATAAGCCTGTACCGGTGATACAGCGATCGACGGCGGCGTTGGCGACCACCTCATGATCACTCGTCGCATCATCTTTATTAATTATTTATTATGTAAACCACTAAACCATGAAGCAAAAGTGTATTAAAAGTCTGTCGGGGTTGCCGGGGGGCATGCTCCATGCTATTTTAGTTGATATGAATTATTATATCACTTGTAAAAAATAAATAAACACTATGTGCTGCATTATCGGAGATTTTTGATTTTGGCCCACCCCAGTTTATATTTCTGCAGGCACTCGTGTCGTTCGATCAGAATTGTAACACCACTGAGCACAATACATAATATAATATACCTGCGACCTTATCGAGTTGCGTACCATACACGTGTCGCACATAATATATTTATTTATGTACACGGTTTTATTGGCGAAATTAAATATTTATTATTTACATGTCCAAATAAACATCGAAAACGCGCACTCGTTCGTGTACACAGCAAATATATTATATTAAACAGTTTAGGTTTTTCGCCGACGCGGTACGAACATTAATAGCACAGGTACACTACAATATTACAATGATACACATCGTTGTAGGTATAGCCTCGAATAACTTTCATTGAACCTAACCTAACCTAACCTAACCCATTGAACCCGTAAGAAACTAATAAGTAGGTATCTTTAAGTGTAACCTATCTTGACAATAGTTTGTCGTCGTCACACATTTATGTTATTTAGCCTAGTCAAAGCAGTCGTAGGCGAAACGTTTAAAAATATGTATTTTAAATAAAATCGTCGTAGATATACCTACCCGTTATAAAAATGTTTGAACATTCTTGGACTCCAGATGAGATAAACAGCGATACGAATATGCAACGTATAAAGTACAAGTGCAATATGTTTGCCGTAAGTACCCACTTAGAGAGCCTTAATAATTATTAAGGCACTCTATACCTACTTACCTACGACCATAGATCTTATACTAGGGAACTAGATAATAACTGTGTATGACAATAGCATTACGAGTGGCGTAACATCTTGCAGTGAAGTAGGCTATCATCCTTACGATAAAATACAAAATAAAATTAAAGGTCTAAAAATCTTACTCTGCACTACAGTTCGTACGAGTAATCAAAAAGTGCTCTCTATATTGTAATTCTTTCCACACACTCGTGATGGCTTGTCTAGTAGCGTGAGGTCTATGCTTACAACCTACATACCTATATGGGGCTATATACAGCCGCTTTTTACAAGCAATTATTGTCTTAGAATTTAGATTGATGATGTGATTTTGTAACCAACCCATATAATACTCAATTTCCCTGCCCACCTGTCTAATTTAAACCACATACAATCACTTATTTGAGGTCCACACCTTCATAATATAAGACTTTAAAAATATAGGTACAGTACTTACCCAAAGTGTCTATACCGAATGTTTTTAAATCCTATACTATAGATAATTTATAATAATTTGTATTACCTGCTGTCGATGGTTTTGAAATTGACTCCTCAAAAATATATTGCCATCGTTCTGGAACCTTTGATTTCGAAATCCGTTATGCGGTTTACTTCCTAAAAGTTTGATACGTTGAACGCTGGCGGTTCGATTACAGATTAACAGTTATGTATGGGATAGGTGCTTTGCAAAGATGTTATGCTCATTTTCAGATTTCTCGACAACTTTCGAAAAATCCACGGAAATAAAAGGGAAAACCCGTTTTGTAGTTTGGAAGTTCCCCGCCATTTTCAGGTAAACCGAGGTGGTTGTGTTTGGTTTTTTTTTAATGTAAAGGTTTATAGATCAAGGGCACACAGCCCAGTGACCTTCCAAACTCCTATAATAATACCTGGTTAGGTTAGGTTACCTAAATTATGTTTCTTTCCGTATTAAATAATAAATATTATATTATAAATTATAAAATAGGTACAGCAGTAGCCTGAAGTGTGTGCATACTTGTTATGTTAATTGTTTAATCATTGAACAATAAATGAAAAATATAAAACTATAATAACAATTAACAAGTTCAGGTAAACAAATTTGTTAAAAATTGAAGATAATAATATTTTATTTTCAAATTGATAAGACTTGAAATGGGTAATGCGATAAAAAAAATATAAATGCATAACTATAATTAAATAGCATAATAAGTATACTACCTATTACTTATGTCATAATCATAGACCCTCTTGGCAGGGGGGGGGGGGCCAGAAAATAGTTAAAACTATATTTTATATATTTTACTTTATTAGTCCAAAAATAAGATTCTTATCTATCTTAGTGCCAGCATATTACACTACTATACAAGGTAATCACTATAAAAATTCCTTCTTTTGAGAGTTAGGAAATCGATAATTCAAGGAATTATATATTAGATGCAATAATAAAGTACGGTCTACAGGAGGGGCAGTTGCATACCCTGCCCCTCCCGTAGTACCGTCTATGGTCATAATATAAAGTTAACAAAATAATTAAGTTCTAAATGACAGCTTTCATACCTAGCTATTCTCATTTAAAATGTTTTAAAATATTGTATATTTAAGCAAATTGTTTGAAATATTTAAACCTAAGGTTTGTTTTCAAATTATTAGCTAACACTAATAATCACAACGCTTTGGTTTAATTTTAAGGTATTTGAGCCTGATAACAATTTATCATATAAGTAGGTTGCAAAAAATTCAAACTCTCCATAGTAAATATTAATTAAATTATAATGTATTATAGACAAAGATTTATAAATACAAATTGCTGTGTGGCAATAGATTAAATTATTGATATACTATATGCAGTAAAATTTTTTTTTATTAAAGTGCAGTATTTTGCAGTGTATTATGAAGTTATTTTTCAAGGTTACTACGTCTCAGTCTCAAATCTCAATAATAATATTATTTATTAATTGATTAATGTTTATCAGATATTTACAATTTTGTTCTGCTTGTATAGTGATTAACTGAAAAAAGTTATTTTATTACTATAGAATAAATTGTATTCAATAGCAATTGATTATTGTTACAATGCTAATAAAAAGGCTCCCAAGCAACATAACACATTGATTTTTATTAATACCTATTGAAATTATAAATTTTAAAATACTTTAACACAATTTATTTTGATATTCAAAAATTGAGTAAACGATAAGAAAAAATATATTGTAGGTATAATGTTTTGGCAATCATTGATATCACCCAGTTTCTTAAATCAAGCCTTATAGTGTATACATTATATATGATTATATATTATAATTTAAAATAATATAAAAAAATAACACCGTATATGAACAAATTAAACACAACATTTATTAATCGCAATAAGAACCCATCGTAGTTGGGTGGTGTTTCATTTTGGTCAAACTTAATCAGTACAAATTGACCGTTTGTTTGATAATATTACTAATATCGATTTGGTCATAATACAAATGTACAATATGATAGACAAAGCAATTAGTTATAATTCATAATAATAATAATAATAATAATAATAAAAACAAAATCAATGAAATTAATTTATACTATGAAACAATAGTATATTGCTTAGGTAATTTTTTTCTTAATAATACTAAATTAGAGGTACAAGACATTTTATGTACAATTTAGATTTTTATTATTAAATGTAGACATAACTTAAATACAACATTTTAACAAGTAACAAATACTGCTAAAATCCTTTGATTTGCAAACAATATGAATAAAAATAACTAATAAACAAATGGTTGGCTAAAAAAAAAAAAAAGGAACTTGTAACTCTATAATTGACATGTTTGGTAGTGGTAGTTCTAAACATTAATGTAGAGGTAACTAACAAAAATGATTGAAATAACTTTAAAGTTTGAAATTATACTTAAAATAAATTGCTGTAATAATGAAAAACAAAATATTTTATTTACGAATTATAGAGTAAAAAGACACATTTGATAAGTATGAAGTGTTTTTTAAAGAAAAATATAATACGTTACTCATGGCAGTGACCATTTCATCTAAAGGAAAATTGTTTGCTCAGTTGATTTTAACATATACATTTTCTAGTACTTTGGGTAATAGTCAAACATGCCTAAAAATGTATATAAATTTAATGGAATACATAATTCGAGATCAATATTATGTACATTAAAATGATTAATGCGTGGATTAATTAAAAAAATTTAAGGTGCTGGTAAATAATTGAAAATTTGAGTTAAAAAAATAATTTAGAGGTTACTTTGAGAAAATATTATAGAAAGTGGATAATATTCTATATTATAGTAATACAAATAGGAATGATTGATCTTCCGTAATTATTTACACAGATCTTATTTTAATTTAACAAGACAGGATTTTCAAAAAGATACTGCTACGTTTACTTACTATTTAATAGTAAAAAGAATAAAATGAATTAACTAAAACTTTGAGCATAATAACATTTGAAATATAACACATACAATTTTAACAGTTGCTTTGTTTTTATACACAATCATATTTTTGAGCAATATATAAAATTATTAATTAGGTAGGCAATGGTTAAAAAAAAAAGTTAAGAAAAACAAATAAAAATATAACTTATCAAGAGAAACAAGAAAATTGTACTAAAATTGTTAAGTGTAATATAAATGGACTTAAAATATATTTTGGCCCTTGTTTTTTGTCCAACAAATTACAATAAAATTTAATCATACGAATTTCTAATTGAAAAAAATTTATCTAAGATTTGTTTAACAAATAATTGGTATTGTTTTATTAAAAAATAACAGCCAGTGAGAATATCAACCGTCTACTGAGCCACTGGTCAGGTAATGTAATTTTTTTAGTACTGGTAATAATTGTTAACTGAAAATTAAAAAAATATATATGTATATTAATAAATGTAAAATACAAATTTTAAGATTATTTGAATTAAGTATTAATTAAGACTAAATTATATTTTCTTTTGTAGAAAAATCACAATATTCAAATAAGTTTTGAATTGTAATATATTGTAGGCCAGTTGGAATAACTGTTATTGTGCACAATACAATTACAAACACTTGTAAGTATTGTGTCTGTCTAAAACCTTGTCCAAACTGGTAAAAATGTACGTTATGCTTACAAGTTTTTCAAAAATGTTTACCTCACTACACATAATATACGTACGTCGGAAATGGGTCTTTTTGTGCCACAACATATATTTATGGAGTAAATATCACACAATATACATTTTAATAAGTGTGAACCCAACTAAACATACAACTTATAAAAATTGTGTCCAGCAGATTTATGTTGTAGAGTAATATTAAAGTCGACTGACCTATTAAAAAAACTTAGGGTAAAAAACTAAGGTAAAAATATATTTAGAATTTATACATTAGTTTTAGGTTATTTTAATTTTCAAATAAGTAATGAGACTTTAATATAGCAATATTTTACACTGTTGCTAAATAATATATAATATATATATAATATTTATTTGCTTAAAATTGAAACATAAAAAACTGATATACATACTCAGACTTTTAGTTTAACCTTATATGGGTAAATCATATAAATGTTAACTAACAACACAAAATTGGATCTGTAGAACACAAATTTACCACCAGATATGTTGGATGGAGATAGTAAATGGAAATGTGATTTACTCTTCATTTGTATCCATTACAATAATTGTTAATTTGTAATACAGAAGAAAACAAAGTAGAGCTATCATTAATTAAAAATGAAGTTTACTTTTTAGTAGGATAATTTTTTTATTTTGGCTTTGGCTTTATTTTTGGCTTCTTTAGTGTAGAAATAATGAAAAATATTGAAGATGGAACACTGAGCTATGATTTTATTTATTATTTATAAGGTTATGAAAACACAAATGTAACACATTCGTGGCCACTTAACTTCTATATCAGCACTTATATATTTTTTAGTAGCTGTAAACTGACGTAACTTTTTTATTTAGAAATATAAGATGAATGACTTCACAATCTCTTGAAATATTAATCTAAAATTACTTCCTGAAAATTTAGGAATGAACTGCATCATGCTTGAATGATAAATATTACATTTTGGAATGATGATCTCATAATGAATAACTTAAAAAATAACCTAACAATATACATAAATACATTTATCAGATTTAAAAAGTAATAACTTCATTCTTTAAAAAAATAGAGCACAAATTACTTACTCGACAATCAAAATGGAATACCTCGTAAGGCAACATCTGCTAAAGTTTGTAAGTTGACATTGGTGTCAGACGAAGTAGGATCTATATAAACATACATTATAACAATCAATAAACATTGAATTTGTGTTCAATAAAAATAATATATCTTGTATGTATACTAACTTGTATTATTTTGACTTTCAGCAAATGTTCGTGATACACGCTTTTTATAGTGAACATGTGTAGAGGTACTACTAGTACTGGATTCTGGACTTGATAATCTACTGGAACTAGCTTCTGAAGATATTGGTGAAGGCAGTCTTTTAGGTTCCTCAGCAGTTTCACATTTATTGTCATTTTCACTAAAATTATATAAAATAAAATAAAAATATTGATATTTAATCAATTAAGCAATAAAAAAAATACATACTTTGTTCTAAAACGTTTTTTAGGAACTACCATGATTGAAGTAGAATCTAGTTCTTTAGTTATATCATCAGAACTAAAAAAAAAAAAAATTATATGTTAAATACATTACAAAATAAGTACATGATATATTGTGTAATAACTAATATGAAACATACATCTGTTTTCTTTTATTATCTTCAATTATTTCGTCAGTGTTTTCTTTTAGTTTGCGCAGTGCAGCTGCTTTGGCACTATTTCTTGTTTCACGACGAGATTGAATTGGTAATGAACTTATTTCAGGAGCTTGATTATTTTCTTCTTTTATGTTACATTTCTTACCCTTACGACGTTTTGTAACTGTATCATCAGTGCTCACTAACTTTTTTGGTCCCCTAAAAAAAGATCGATTTGATTAATTTTTTTGATTATTAATAGATTTTTCAGTAATTACATTTTTTTATTTTGACGTTTTGATAATGTATCGTTCATGAATTGTTGGTAACGTACTCCTTTACAAGCCCTATTTATTCTTCCTCTAGGTTCATTTACTTCAATTTGTTCAATTAAGTTAACTGGTAACTGTTCAATCACTGTAGGGGTTTCTATAACGTTTGAGTCATTTGAGTCTTCTTCATTACGCCTTAAAGTGAATTTTTTGTACCCAGACCGATAATATGGTTCAGTCTTTTGATCTTGAGCAGTTTGAACACAGAGATTCATATTTTCCTCGGTGTCTAAATTATTATTCTTGGTAACATCACCAAAAGTACGTTGTAGGAACTCAGATGCTTCAGTATTTGGCTTTTTAGGATCGTCCTTGAAAGCATTACGGCATTGAAGAATAGTCTCTTTTAGGCATTTAGTAGATACCCCTAAATGGTTAGTAGGAGAGTGATTTTGGGAAGATAAATTTCTTTCTGCTGTATCAATTTGATCGGCTTCCTATAAGATTAAAAATAATATACAATAGACTTTTTTAGTGGCAAAACCATTAACCAATTTCTATGCCTCAACTATGAGAGCAGACATTGAAATCATACATTTTTAAATGATACAATTTATATACAATAATGAAATACATACTATGGAGCACCTTAACTTCTTTATATAAATACAGGTTGTCATATATTATAGAAACCTATATATTAATTTTAAGTAGTGGGGTTATGTAAATTATTCCACTATCCCAACCTTGAAATCATTAACTTTATATGTTTTACCCGATTTACATATTAAGATATTGCCAGAAATATTTTGGTGGTTAAGTGATAACTATTTTTTTCACTTATAGGGCTAGAAATGGTGAACAGTTTTAAGTTATTAATAAATAAAAAATTAGTAATATTCTACTAAAACGACAACTTAATCTACATGTATTACAAATATCTTAATTTATTAGTGAGTGTTAAAAATTAAACACTCATAGGCTACCTTCATACATTAGTAGCATTATAAATAATTACTAAAACAATCTTTAATCTCATGCTTAAACTGTGTTTAACCATAATTTTAATTAAACAACAGTACACCATAGACCTAAAAACTATAATTTAAACACTGTAAACGATTATAGGTCCATGCAGTGTAAAGATAGTATTTTAATTTGTGCATATACCTGACAAATTTTAAGGTCAATAAATCCATTATAATTATAATAAAATGAACACATTTAAAATCAAAGCAATTCAATAAATTGGAATATTACTATGTAAATGTGAGGTTAGATTAGAATGACAACAAAAGATTTTTATTTAATCATTTATAATTTAACATTTTGTTTACATTGTATTCAATAATAATACTGCTACAACTTTTACTGTTGTTTGCTATAGTAATCATGGATTAATTAAAACCATAAGATATATAATTAGTCATAAGTGTAGGTATTAATAATATTAAAAAAACTGTAAGAATATTTTCAATAAAGTTAAGTTAATGAATTAGGTACCTTATTAAATAACACTCAATGGTATGATTATTTAATAAAGCATCAACAAACATAGTACAAAACAGACTACAGAGTGGCTTTTTTATCGAAGAAACTATAAACCTTTTTAATGAAAATATTATTTTTTGTGTTTTTAAGTTGTTACAAATAAAATGTTTTCAGTTTTTTTTTATCTGTCATTTTTCAAGTTTCTACTTTTTAGTATGACAATATACATTTTTAATTTCTCATTCCATAGCAGAATAATTTTTGAAGTACTTTGATAAATAAAAATCAAACTTTGATCAAGTTGTTTATGAAATATAAGTATTTAAAGTTTAGATGGAGCAAAGTGGAATTTCAGTATTATCCAGCACAATGTAGGATCCTCCATTCATTTTATTATCACTAATAGTTTTTGAAATAACAAATGTTTTTCGATAAACAAAAATTATATATTTGATTTTAGATTTAAAAGAAGTCAAATGGAGAAAAATGAATTCTAATGAACTTAGTGTCAAAAAATATTATATTTTATTCATTCATTGTATTTTTTAACAGACTTTTATTAGAATGAAAAATAACTACATAAAATATAAAATATTTTTGATATTTGATTAATGATTAAACATTATAATTTATAACTAGGTACATGATTCATCAAATTATCAATCAATAATTATTTATAGAGAATAATATCTATATTCTAAAGGTACCAACCATTTTTTTTTTTTACTACTGGAAGTTATTTATGCTAAAAACTTAATATTAATAACTTAGATTAAAGATTTAAAATGATACATCTAACTGTACTCCTTATTGATAATTATCTAATGTAATACAAATTAAGGCATATTAATCTTACCATTTCAGCTTTTTCCAAAAACCTCTTTTTGGGGTAATAATATTTTATCTCACTAACTGTATCTTCCGCTTCGTATTGCATATCTGACCATGTAGTTGTATCCTTAAGATATGTTTCTTGACACTAAAATGTATAAAACAAACAATACAATGTAATAAAACAACAAAACAAAATAAATAGTTACTACATTGTGGAAAATAAATTGCCTTAAAATTAAACATTGGTAAATTCAATAAGTAATAAGTGCTTAAATAAATAAATACAAATTTCGTAAACTGATTAAATGTATTATTAGGATGTAGAAGATTGTTGGTTTAAAAAAGACTGAGTTAAATTATAATCAAGTAAGAACGCATTGAATATTTTTCTTCAATAAATTAGGATTTGAACTACTTTTCACAAAGAATAATTAAAAAACAATTTATTGTGACTAATATTTGACTATAACGAAGATAGTTACTTATCAGTTATCTTGGTATACTAAATAAATTACAGCCATATTTTAAAGAAAAAAAAAAATCATATCATAATTACAAATTTACTGCAGAAAATAAAACTGAAATATGATCTAATAGGCTTCTATAGTTTTTCAGATTTGGTAAACAAGTATTAACGTGAAGAAAATATTTATTGATCTACTATTTATTAAATTTCCTTACTGTTAATTTGAGATGAATATTTTGCGATGTACTATCAGACCAACTACTTGAGGGCATCCTAATATTGTTGTCACACGGTTCATTCCCCATTATTGAATTTCTACGTTGTACATACATCATCAGAGCTTTAATGGGTCTACAAGATTGAAAAGCCCCGTTGTGACTATTTTGATAAGAGTCTTCAAGACCAACATTAACGCTCATGGTAGTTAACAGATAATATAAAATATTATTTAACTAATAGATCAATTCGAAAGCTATATTAATGCTTTATCATAATCCAATCTGAAACATTAACACAAAAGGATAAGTTTCAAAAACAGTAATTGAAGTCACTATTTTTTAAACACATAATTCTGTACAAATTTCAAAAACAAACAAGACCGCTCTAATATTACGAAAATATCTAAAATTAGTAAAATTATAACCTGTATCCACCTTAATATCAACACATATTGAACATACAGATATAGGTTTTGGTTCAAATATTTACCTATACATAACACATATATTTTTCAGAATATTAAATGTAAAAATAACAATATTTTTAAAAATTTTAAAAGTTATCATGAAGAGTACACAGGTACTGCCTAGCACTCAATACAATAGTAACAGTAATCTTTGAAATTGCCAACAAATTTATTAGTTTTGTTAAATATTAACAAATTTAACTCTACATACTTACTAAAAATTGTCAATTCAATTAAAATGATATATTAAGTCACTTAATATAAGTAATCTAAGTCTCAATATATGGTAATAAAGTATATATTTGTTGAAAATGCAGTATTTAACATCCTCGTGTAGTGGTACTGTTAATCTTACCTAATTGTCAAATTTATCAGCAAAAGATATCTTGAATAATCTTATTTAAGTTATATGTGATTTGTAGACGACAAAAATCTGATGATCGAAATGTCCTTGTTCATCATAGATTACATCCATCATTAGGTAAATGTACCCACTCTTAGAATATTATCAGCTAAGTTTCGTTTCTACAAGTAAATGTGTAAGTTTTAACCATCTTTTATGAAAAGAAGATATCATAATAAAGTAATTAAAAGAGATGAAATGTCTAAACTGAAAGTTGAGACAATCTGAAAACACCAAATTCCCACCACCACCATGGAAGTCGACCCAATATGAAATTTTAATCACAAAAATAAAAGCTTCTGCTTCCTGGAAATTAAAAAATAGATTTAAATGAGCATCATATATATAATATATTATATATAACAATTGTTTGGAAATCCATGAAAACAAAAAAAAATTATCAGACTTGACATTTTCAGTTGTAATTTCTGGCTTCATTATGATTGTTGAGATATTTTGTTAAGTGTATTTCAAGTTCAAGAGTTAATGACACAATCAGCAAATTTCACTTTTACACTAATATGTTTGCGAAAAGCCTATGTTTACTTAGCCAAGTACAGAACCCAATATATATATATTTTTTTTTGTCATCATATCCAATCCATATTTTCCGTTCGCTTCTGAAAACAAGGATACACAGGCGATATAGGTAAAAATGTCGACGTAAACGTGTAAAAAAAGAAAAATCATAGCACGAGTGTCGTTTGTATTATTTTAAAAACAATGTTTAGTTAACACTAGTTAAATTCGAATGATAGTTGGGTATATTTACTATTTAGGAAGGTACCTAGTCGATAATTCACAAGTTGCAATACCATGCGCCGAAATTTTGCTAATAGAAGGGGAGAGAGGTGTTTACCTTCGGGCAACAATAACTTTCTCATTATTATAATTAGTTTCGTTTTCGTACATATTATTTATAGGTAAAAATATTTGTATACGTGTATACCTACCCGGGTCCCAAATAATCTAATGTAGAAATTGTATCGACCCGGGAGTGCCGAAAACGGCCGAGTACTACCCCCCACAACAAGTTGTTTCGAAAACGAGCAGCAGCAGAAGCAGGACGCGTCCAAACCAGACGTGAACGGTTACGCAAATAGTAAAAAATGCTTAGACCGGGTGACTATCCTCCGACGCCTATGATTATTGTCAATTTAATGATATTGCCGAAAACGACAAGCAACACTCGAGTAGGCATTAATTAAGTAGGTACCTATATACCTACCTAGGTACCATAATAACACTATACGACGGTATAGTACTGTGTGTAATACGATACATAATTATAAATATAATGTAGTATAATATAATATAATATAATATTATTAACAAACGATAATATTATATTAACGACTGGTCGCGGCGGTATTATTATTAGCGCGCACCGCACCGGGGCAGAGCGCGCGTCCGTGAGAATGTCAACCTTGAACGCTCGGATTTTGTCTCTATAAACTTGAAACTTGCGCGATCGACAAATCCGCCGAACAAATCGCAGGCACACACTACAGCAGCTCGGATGACTGTCGTACTCTCGAAGAAGTGATATACTACAATTAATACAATATAGGTATTAGGTAAAGGAGCGATACACATGCCGACGGGACGATGCCGCTGGCGGGCAAGCACGCGCCGACACACACACGCACATAAATATACATAATATATGATACATGTATATATATACATATATATATATATGCATAATACAAAGTACATAAATTGTAATAACGGTCTTCCGGGAAGCGGAAAACGAGAAACGATTTATATAGGTAATAACAGATGTAATATTGTAAATCACAAAAGTGATCAAAGAAACAATAATAATTAATAATAATCCTTTTTATGTAACGGGCACAGGACACGCCGCGGCGTGCCGACCCGAGGAGTTCGCTTACCGTTCCGGTTGTTATGTAGGTATGCGCGTTTGGAGTATAATATTGCAAAGCGATGGGTGTAGGCGGCCGCCGGCAGCTGCAGTCGTCGACCGCGGGAATTATCCTGAATCCTGGAAAACGAGCGACGGAGAGCGGAAAAAAAACAACCGAAATCGGAAAAACGAAAATCGGGTTCAACGGCGGCGGCACGTCGTCGTCGCACGAAAACTGGCGGCGAACAGAAGTGGAACGGTGGCACGGTGCACACCGCGGACGTATCGTTTGCTGGCGCGCGCGCACGTACGCATACACACTCAGACACGGGCGCGCACGCGAACCACCAACCGCACACGCTTACCGAACGCGGCGCGCAAGCGCAACCGCGATCTCTCAAACTGTCGCGCACACACACCTGTGCACACTACACACACACATACACACACACACACAGCATACACGCGCGCGTCGCGCCAGTGAAACGATTACGTTTTACACGAAAATTGTTTGATAAATGTCAAGTACAAGATTACAAGTCGGACGGCCCTGAACTAGGCATATAAATATGTGTGTAAAATGTGTATACACAATTACACACGTACGTGCCTGTGTGTGTGTGTGTGTGCGACGTAGGTAATTAACGCGCGACATATAATAATAATAATAATTATTATTATTATTGTTATTATCTGTAAACTATATGGGAACGACGCGGGTCTGCTGGCTACCGGGTGTTACGTGAGTCTCTGGCTGGCTGCAGCCTGCCACTACGGGTGCGTAAATGCACTAATGCGTGTCGAAATATCGAAATGACAATTTTATCGACGGGCTGTGGCGTGACGAGAAATATAGGCCATCGGGTGTGAGACGAATATAATATATAGGTAATCACTGTGCCGCCTGTACACCGCAAGAAATAAATATAATAATACCTTTCTGTCTGTCTCTATATTTCGAGAAAACGTTTGCGAATCTCGGCGGGCGACGACGACGACGGCGGTCGTGCCGAGCGACGTGGAGAGAACGACGAGGGGAGTGGGCGGAGGGGGAGAAAAAGTGGAACATATTGCACCATTACTTATATCATAACCGCGATCCTGACCCACTTACCACTGGGCGCATGCCGACGTCCTTAGAGCTTCGATTGTTCGTGCCGCCGACGGTTTTGCGCTGTCCGGACCAGACACCAATGTGGGAAATTCTCGATCGACCGTGCGCGGCAGACACTGCGCGAATCCCGAGGTTTTCCGGCCGGCAAGAACGGTTACGTTTTCAAAAGCGTGCAAAGGTTTTAAAAACTACTCCCGCACACCGTACAACAACAATAACAATAATAATAACAGTGTTATCTATATAGGTGGTATACGATGATAAACTCGTTGGCAACGAAAAATTCAAAAAACGGCCGCGACGATAAAAACGCAAGCGCACGTCGTATACGACTGTTTACGATTTAAAAGATATATCGTATTAAGTAATCGAACACGACATAAAAAGATGGTAGACCGCTTAAAATTGGACCTCCGGAAAATGGGCGGTCGAGATTTCTACTGTAATATGTATAGGTAATAACAATAATAATTCCCAACCTATTACGATAGAAATTAATATAATACTACTAAATTAATAAAACAACAATACCGTCGTCGGCGAGGGTCGACAGCCGCGGCAGACAAACACAGCTGACGCGGACGCGGAATCGTCGTCGGCACCACTAAAATATATTATAATAGTATTAACAAGAACGGATAACGGCGGCGCGGCGAAACCGAAACGCAACGGAGGAGGTAACGGCGACGTCGACGGTCGGTGTGTGCCGGACTGCCGGGCCGGCCGTGTTGCTACTCGGTACAGTGACGCGTGTGACTCGCCGCGCGAGCATGTGGGGGATAAGTGGATTGTGGATAACCGATCGGCGGCGGCGGCGGCGGCGGCGGCGTCTCGCAGCGTCCGGCTCCGCCGTGACGTCACGGCAGTCATCAGCTGTTCAGGGCCAATGGGTGGCGGCCCGCAGGACGTCCCCTCCTGCCACCGCCGACGGACGACGGCGCGTAACGAAGGGGCCGCGGGGAGGAGACATGCACGTCTGCGGCGACGTCGGTTTCGCGGCAATCCACACGCTCCTCGAGACGTACCTGCTGCAACAGCAGGCTGTCCCGAAGCGTGTACGGATAGCGTACGTGTTAAACGGTGTTCGCTGCGTGGTACGCGGTGTGGCACCACGCTTGTCCGATATACTGTTTATTAGGTACGCGGGGCGGGAATCGATACGGAGCGATGCCCTCCCGAGCGGCGAGTGCCCCATTAACGATATTTAAAAATATTTCGACAGAGTGGTACTAACTGTGGCAGTGGAACGAACGTTTTTTTTTTTTTTTTTTTATTAGATGTCTCCGTACTCGACTCCGAGCACATCATGTCGGGACACCGATTCGGTCGGGTGTCGGGGTGTGTCGGCACGCTACTATTTCACTGTCGGGCGCGTGGATAATGCGTTTCCGGGTTTCTGACGATCGGGTGCATCACCATCCGGCTGACCGTCGTCGGTATAGACGATTTGATAAAAATCAAAATACGACGATGGTCGGCTTAAAGTTAGGTAAACGGTTGAATAAAAAACAAAAACATTGGCTCGTATTGACGCTCCCCTCCCCCGCCCACCAATCGGTAAGTCCCGAGCATACGCGGCCGTGTCGTTACGGAACGATCTCGGAGGTCAGCGCTGACCAAAGCGAGACCAGATGTGCATTGCGTGATGTATTTTGTTATCGGCCGTCCAATACGGAATTGTGTTACGCGATAACTAGGTTTGCTGGGACAAACGTGACGTCACAACGCGTCTTTATTCCATTTTTTTGTCTTTTGCAATAACAATTATTATTATAGTACGAATTCCTAACATTTTGCCATTGATTAAATCCTATGTATAAGATACAATAATATAATAATAATACATAGTTAAGTAAGATATTATAATCATAGCGATTATTGACAAGTATATCCACTTCACATTTTATACATTCCTAAAAAATAACAAGTGGGTAAGTATAATATATAGCTGCTCCGAGGACTGAGATAACGCTGTTCGGAAAGAGTTAAAATATACGAATTGTGCTTATATTATAATAATATCGCTTTCTAAAATAAGTTTTTTTTTTAATTTTTGACCCATTTAATTTCTTGTAATATTTTTCATAGTGTAGGTAGGTATCCATCTTTATTAAATTGATGTTAAAATATTTTAAATTATTATTGACAAATTACAATAGTTCATTCTATTATTCTACATTACAACGTAGTATACATATAATATACTAGTAACTTGGATACATAATATTATATATTTTGATAACGTGTAAAAAATAAAAATCTTCCACACTAAAAGCGTTTAATAATGATAAATGGGCGTTAATAAACATAAAATATAAATAGGTACACAAAAATAAAAATGTATACATCACAAAAACTGGCCAAAATTAAAGATTTTCGTTTAGTTGTTTTCAGATTTAATCACGACATAATAGAAATTTATCATATCGTATTCGTTTCATTTCCTACAGTTAGTTTTTTTAAAATTGAATTGAAAAATGGTCTTTCTAGTTATATATTTTATACATAAATAATATAGTCTAATGCATATAGTCCATTCAATTAATTAATGCTACTAATTTGCCCGCATCTCTCGTGACCCACTTTTTAAACATTATATTAACATTCATGAAACTCAAGGGAACCCAGAGAATAAAGAAATCTAAATTTAAAATTATATGTATTATGTTAAATTACCTATATTTAATACATAAGAAAGCACGAATATGTATCAAATTGTTTTTGTCTAAAATATATGGGCAAGTGTATAAAGCTGCTGCATAGAAGTATGATGTTAAAAGGTTTGTAATACCTAATATAATATAATATAATATTTATGATACATTTATGCATAAATATTATATTATTATACACAAATAACCCAAAAAAATTTTATTCAGTTTATTATCTCCCTGTTTAGTGGAGTAGCCAGGATTATGCAAAAGGAATTTAAGTTTAAATTAAACTATGTTTTCGTACATAAATAATATAAATAATACATTTATTAGGGGGGAAAGCAAATGGTGGGGGAGAGTTTTGAATGCGCAAATCCCTCCCCAGCTGCGCCACTGTTCCTGCTTCGCATACATGTAAATTTATTATGGATGTCAGTTATTCAAGAATTTAAGTTTATTCCAATTTTTTTTTTGCGAAATAAATTTTATAAAATTCAAACGTAAAAAATGTAATTAAACTTTAACAATCGCTAATTATGACATGAATGTAAACTGCTTATAAACAATTAGTATGAGAAACCAGCATACTGCTATTATACATAGTATGATATTTGAGTAAAAATTAAAACGTATATTCTGCAGGTCTTATACACAATTGGAGAATAGAGATAACGATACTGATAAATGATAATGAAATAATGTTTTTATATTCACTAATTATTACTCATGCAAATATGAGTCGGTATAATACCATTATTTGGTAATAATTAATAAGTAATTACTTAAAATAATAAAAATTTGATCGAGTAAGAAACTAATAGGAAATTCAGTACGCGAGCAGCACGTATGTTAAGATGCACGCACATACGTACACTATATCGGGTATGGAAATCCAAAATTGAGATGTGTGTGGCGTAGACAATCCAAGCCCTTCTGTAGGCCACCGAGCGGGCCCTCGGCCCTGGTCCGAAAAAGAAAATTTTGAAGCAGGCTGACCTGGACCGTGAAAATGTATTAAAAGTGTGGGATGGCTGCTACTGGACTCAACAGGCCGGTCCAGCTGCAGAGGTCCAATAAGATTATCCAAATAATACACAAATTATATTTTTTTGACGATTCCCTTGTCGTAGCGATTAGTAACAGTAAATTATTACGTATACCACTATACCCTGAAATTCGTATTTTGGATTATTTAAAGGTATATGGGGAAAACAATCTATAAGAGCTTGGTCCGTCGTGCCAAGACTCACAGTCCAAATTCGATACTTAATATAGTGCATGTTCATATTATGCACATTGGGAACCTCTAGACAGAGATAACAAGTTCGGGTACGACGTCCCCTTAATAGAATAGGTACCTATGTCCTAAATTAGTCATTGTGAAATCATCATATTATACGATTATTGATTTTATTCTATCATATATTATTTTAATGCTTCAAAAACTGAGTTTGAATAAAAAATATAGTTTTTTATTGATTCATTTTTACAATCCCAGAATATTGAGAAATTTTACTCTTGACTTTAGATTCACTTTTCTATCAGATAATGTTTGATGTTGAAGATTGAAGCATTTTTATCGCGCTATGATATGGTGATGATTGGATGACACAAAAACAACACACACTGTAAAATCAAAATATTAATCGTTCTACTAAGAATTTTGTTGAACAAGGAAAATATAGTTAACGATAATTTTATTATTTTTATTTCCAAGTACAAATGTCAAATAATATATCAATGAACAACGATTATATTATACATTATAAGTTAATAGTTATCTAATTAATATATTACATAATGTTTGTGCTTCGTATTTATTTTTATTAAATAATTATTCCTAAATAGGAACTTTATTTTTTTTAACATTTGGTGAAACTAAAATAATCAATTCAAATTATTGTTTATCATTCACGACTAAATATTAGATTTACCATATACGTATGGGTACTGATAACTTTTTGGTATTTCAGTTAATGTATCATGTACAATGTATAATTTTAAACAATGAAAATAAATAAATAAACGTAATTTTACAACTGAAAAGCCTATAATACGTAATAAGTAAATTATTACTTATTAGTCATTATCAATAATTATAAATATTACTAGATAATATAAACTTCGACATATAAATAAAAATGTTAATCAATATTCTGTGTAGATATTAAATAAAATCTCATTTAGATTATAATTTCTAATTTCTTCATTAATTACTACAATTTTAAAAATAATTAATTGTTCATTAAAATATATGAGTAAATATAATAAAATAATGTACATATTAATGTATTATTATATTACTTATGCGCATATTATAATTAAAATATTAAAATTGATATTTGCCAATCAAAAAATAATACAGTTAATATTAAAAAGTAAGTATATATTTTTTTACTGTTTTATGGACAGCCATTGTATACCGTAGATAAAATATTAAAATGTAAAATGATCTAACAAAAACTGTATAGGCGTATAGCAGCTTATATATCAGGTATAATATGCACTTAACAGAGTGGGTTAAGACTAAACTAGTAAGTATATAAATATTAAGTACTTAAAATAGCTAAATATGATTGGTTATTTGTTGTAATTATGTGCTAATATACTTTTCAACAAGTGTAAATGGAAATATCCATTATTTTCTGATGGTCTAAATATTTATATAATTACTAGTAGTACACCAATACTATTGTCTACTACAGAACTTAGCAGTGGCGTTGCTTGGGAGTGGGAATTGAGGATTTTTCGGGTGTTGTTTCCCTCATTTTTTATGCAAAAAATATATTTGTTATATCCTATAGGTTTCTACACAATATATTGTCAATATTTTTATGTTGATGGACGGAACTTCTCTATTTCTCTATTTATTTTATTTATGTCAACGGGTGATTTTAATGTTTACAACCACAGTAAATCGTCGGAGGGTGCATCACTCAAACGATTTCTATATTTGTCTTTGATAAATGTTAACTTGCTAAAAGTCGCTTCGCACAAATATGTTGACCCAAAAAATGTTAAAATTGCTCTTTCATTTTGTAAAATGGATTGATACTGATTTTCTTTCAGTGTATTCCAAAATTATATTACATTATTTTAGCAAGAAAAATAAGATAAGATAAATAAAAGTTTTTGCATACGACATTACACAAAATCCAAAAAATACGTATTTTGTTATATTTACACTATTTAATTTTGAATTTTAGAACAAACAACTTAGTTATAGTGCGGGCCGCACAAAATTTGTCAAAGGGTTGCGTAGTGAGTACCTACTGATCTATAATAGTGATCTCTGATAGACTCGCGCACTTCATCGCGTGGTCAGGCAGTGCGTGTATTGGCTGCATTGCAGTTTACAAATCACTATTTACCATCAAAATGGTACTGGCTCGAGAAGGTAGGGTTGTATGTGAAGTTTTTTTATTCCACTGATTTATTTTCTAAATTTGTTTCATTATTTTACCTTTTGTGGTACATAATTTACTCATTATTTTTTACCCTCCTCCCCCCACCCAAATGAAATATGAATATACTACTGCATAGTAAATCTACAATAAAAATCTAGAATAATAGTTTTTATGAAAAAGTGACGAGTATTATATTATATCTTAATATTGTAACCTGTAGTAAATACTACATTTATTGAAAGACGTATTTATCATGACGTATGATAAAGTTGAGTGACTGTTGACGTAGTCTACTAATGAAGAATTCGAGACAATGACGAATAAAAATTACGCCTTACAAAACCACATTAATTATTTAAAGTTATATTTTATTTTAGTTATTTGTCAAAATTATCTATTTCGTCCACAAATGAAATACGCGGAACTAGTTTTTGTATCGAATGTATGAAAAACAAAGTAAATCAGTTTAATATGTATAATATTTGTCAAAATATTTTAAAATACTCAATTTTAATGAAATCATAGTATAAATAACATACAATATTAGTGAATGCTGATTTCTGATAATAACATTCCGTATTGGTCTTATTAGTTATTACTACATATTATATTAAATAGTTCATTGTTAAATTATATAAGAATACAATTCAAAAACTTCAAACTTTAGGAGTATAGACAATAATAATAATATTATAAAGTAAATTATATTCAGTAATTAATGAATTAATAATATCATAGTTGTATTTTATACAAAAAGCAGATAAAAATAGACTTATGATGTGACGTATATTGTTATACCTAACTTATAAATAACTATATAGCTTTGCTTGGTCTTGGCAAAGATTAAATAGTTTTAAGTGAATAATATTAGTTTAAATTAAATTAAATTAAAACGATAATTAGTGTCGTAACCAAAATCCAAAAGGCATTGAAAACATGTCGTATTTTAAGGGTGAAATCTCAGTCGTGTCCTATGGCTAAATTAATGTACACGCTTTTACTAGTGACATTATAATAAACATTGTAAACACTAAGCCATAAAATAAATCACAATAATATACAATTGAAGATAGTTATTAAATATATAATTTATTTAACCCGGTCAACATTGGGTCATCTACAATACTTCATCCTTTCGTAACAATTACAGTAGGCAATGACAGACAAATTGAAATAGCCCACAGCTATCTATAACAATCGTATAACATCTTACAAGATAAACAAATATATGATTAGTAGTCATTGTGGTTTTTATGCATTTTGATTTTCTATTTTCTTATCGCCTCCGTGTTACCGGCATAGCTGTACCGATCATAGCCCATAGCCCATAGGTAATAGGAATTAGGTGACGAATACGCGGATGTTCACGGGCTCGACTGCTCGAGTACTTATTGAAATCTTACTGATTATGAATGAACAAAATATTAACTTTTTTCCTGTGCACACACTTAACTTCTGAAAACTAAGTGCCTGTCATGGCAGAATGGCACCGTAATTGTGATTAAAATTGCAATTTCCATACCTATATTCCTATTTTCTAATATAATTATATATAAGACAATGGTAATAGTCATAAATAACCAATATGAAATGCCCTTTGAGATGAAACTTTTGAGTTCTACTCATACTATTTTATTTTTTCAGTTATTATTACCGTACTAGTTCAAAAATACTCGAAGAACGTCTTATACCTAAATATTATGTCTACATATTTTTACCGTTGGTCAATAATAATTTTTGACATTACAATTACATACTACGTTATGTCGATGATGGTTTTTTCTTCTCCATTCATCATACACGCAATACGCGACTATAACATATAACAAATTTACATTTCGTTGAATCCACACAAGCTTTAGCATCATTTTCAAACTATATCAATCATCGAATTAAGAAAATATAATACTATCTTTGATATTGTTGAATTTCTTTTTCATACTAATTAGTAATATGATTAAGGACCGTAGTGTTCTCAATTATTTAGATGTTTAATGTTTATATTAGGAGTATTCTATTAAATACTATATCATCCATAATACTGCTTTGATTTAATATTTTTGTAAAACCATTTTTAACTGTTTAAGTTGTATTGTCCTCAGTACCTACCAATTATATAAACACATTACACACATAATAACTCAGAAATTACTCGTTGAAATTTTGGTTTAGATACATCGAAATTTAAAAAAAATTATCCGCTTGAAGAAATTAAAGTAAAATAGGTTGGTACATGGTTCTTATTTAATAAAGACGATTGAATCGCTCTTTATTGTAGCAAAATTACTGAAAATGTGATATTTAAGTATACCTACTTAAAAATTACAAAAATCAGGATTTGAATTAATTTAATTATTCAAATTAAAAATTAATACTGAAAATGTTATTTTCCGATCAATTGATGTGTATCCATATTTTCCATAAGAAATAATTCAATATAATATATTAAATGTAAAGATGAGGATGAACATAGTAATTCGGACAGTATATTTATATATGAATTATGAATACCAACATTTATGATGTTATAGATAATAGGTAAAGGTGGTATTATACTGGTATATTGGGTCTACAGCATAAACTATAATAATATAGTAAATAAAGTGACAATATAAAAATATTCCATAATTATTTATATTTTTCAATTCGCAGATGGTATTTATTATTTTGATAATCACCTGATATCACTTCTAGGTGATTATCAAAAAACCGTTTTGAGGATCAATGACCTTTTATCAACCATAGTCCATATAGCTGGTATACCGTTTAAGAGTATATAACTGTGTACTTTACTTTATGGGTAGATAAAATTGTATGTCATTTTTATGAATTTAAATTTCCAAAAATAGAATGTGTTATAAGTGAGGCTCTTTTTCTTTCAAGTTTTCATGGTTTTTTTTTGATAATTAATACAATTTACAATTATATAGATATCCACAAAAGACAATGGCCATAAATATTAAGTTATTTGTATTTTAGGGATGTAAGAAAGTAATCAATTTGAGAGAAACGTGAACATTTTTAACTTGCCTAATCGTAAGGTTTTTACCATTTTTAACTCCTTGCGTGGAAAATGCATATTTTTTTTAGCAAATTCATCACTGGGTAGTCGGTAAAGATAAAAGGTACCTACCATACTTTAAAATCGAAGTATAAATAATAATAAAATTATAATGATATAATATGACAAACAGATATTTTAAATATTGTTTGATTAAAATATAATAGAATATTGCAGTTTAACAACTTCATAGTAAAGAAAATTAATAAATACACTAAGTTCAACGCTACATCTCACATTACATATTTTGTATACTTAATAGTTAATACTTATATTACATCAATTAATATTATAATATTGACTCAGAAGTCACTGCAGCAGTGTTGGACCTGTGAAAATGTAAATGTGCTATGTAAACGAATATGATGGACTAAGATAATACATTTATTAGTGTAGTTTTCTAAAGAAGTAAGCACACGGAATACCAGATAAGTAGTTCATAAATTATAATATTAATCTATTATCATATTATATTGTTTATATAACAGTTCTATACTAGCTGTTTTGGCTATAAAATTACCTGCATTAATAAATATACTATAATACCTATATAATATCATAAAGCCCGTAGGAATTATTATAGAATATCATTCGCAAACATTTAATATCTAAATAACGCGATATATTTTAATCTATACTTGTCAAATTTAAAATTTATTACGTGTGTATATCTTAATAATTTATTTTTTATATAAATAATTGTAGTGAATAAAACACAAAATTAAAATAAATGAGTTTTCACGTTTCCCGTGTAATATATTATTAATTTTTGTACAAATAAAGTAGCTCGACTTTTTGTAAATCTATAATGCGAGAAACTTCGATAGGCGTACTTCATTCACGTTATCAGTGTTCTATCCACAGACAGACTATTAAAATATAGAAGTCTGTGGTTCTATTACATCTATAATTGTATAATAATCACAGAGATAAATAACCATAAGTATACAATATTGTTATCTCGGTGATAATAACTAATTATCTGCAGTTAGTAGGTATACATAAGTCAATACGTCATAATGTCATATTACACTCATATTATGTGGACAATAATTATAATATAGGTAAGGAAGATTAAACACAAAAACTAACACTTATCATACAGTGCTACATTGAATAATACTTAAATACCTAATTAATATTAATTATTAGCTATTACCTATAGTACGAGGTACCCATACCTAATAACTGTTAGTACCTACTTAAAATAATGCCGATAACACTTATATTAGGTATATATCTATATATAGATCGTATAGATACATAAATAAGATATATATAATAAATAACTTATAGTGCTCAATGATATTAATATAAATAATAGGTAAAAGCCGTGGACCGCTACATGTAAAACGTGCGTTATGTAAATTTTAAAACGGTCGATTAAATATTATTACAACAATATTGAAAATGATCACTTACATATTTTGTTCCCCGTCTGAAATTCGTTTGAGATTCTGGCATGAGCAACAGGCAGTTATGTTTCGTGCACAGATATCACCAGCTGAATTCGTAGGTACCGCCTATATTAGAGAAAATAAATCATTAACGATGTTTAAAAATCGATAGATGGATACGGACGGCAGGTTGACGAATTGAAAGGTAAATTAAAAAGGTTTTATTTTAGTTTTGTTCGCAGTCGACTGCTAATATAAAATAAAAGTATAGATCACCTGAAATAGTATAATAGTGGGCAAGTCTATACGTAAAATAAAAAACTGTGAAAACAATTTACATGAATAATAGTTTCTAACCTATCGTCTAGAAATGCGTGCGGAAAACACCGGAAAATACGACACTGCAGGACATGTTATTAATATTTCATAAATCGACGCGCGACTTGCCGTCGAGCAGTGACGATTGACGAGTGACGAATGACGATAGCCGATAGGTATCGGTTTTCGACCAGCCGGGACTAGGCTGTTGTTGGATTAAGATAATAATATTATAAATGTATGGTCACGTTCACGGAAATACGGATTACGGAATTATAGATTGTTTGTTTTAATTCCATTTCGACCCATAATAATGATAATTTATACCTGTATTATTGTTAAATTATTGTATACCTGTGCTACACACTAATCGCATAAAAATGCTAAATTAATGGCCGAACAGGAATGCCCGAATGCGTTCTACACGATCGGAAATCGGAATTCGGACTTACGGAATGATCGGAACTCGGAAGAAACGAAAATTTTCTTTTCAACGGATAAGTATTCTGTAATATACCTCGGAAGAAATACAACATATATATTATGTAACCGGTTACCGTCCTCGCGTAGTGGCGTAGGTAGCCCGGTCGGGCGCCGCGGCCGTAGCCGTCCTACGGATCAGTGGTGCCACCTGACGGCCGCGGCGCCTTCGTCAAAAACCAAAAGTCATCGAGACTGGGGCCGATAAGGGTATCGGCGTCGTTATCATTTCGGCGATCCCCGAATCCGACGATAACAACAAGTTACGAGGACGGACCGCCCGTCGCTCGCCCGTCGCCCAACTTCCAGAGTCCCGGACCAGACGCGGGACGCCATGAACCGCGTACTGCATCGGCCGGCTCGTCGACTTCTCGGCGCGTGACTCATGCGTCGTCGCCGCGGTATGAGTCACGGACAGACGGCGGAAAAAATGTCGATTCGTCCGATTTTTCGCAACTCCAACGGAGACCTAGATAATTTGTCGCCAAAAACTGTAAACAATCGTACTAAACATAATATCATGGACGACGTGCAGCATATGGTTGGACGTGGTTTTTCGTTAAGTCTGTACGTTGTGCCGGACACGAATAATACGATCAAGACGACATATCTTCTATGAAGAATAATATAGTTGTTACCTTTAAACGCTCAAAATGTTACAGCTTCATCAAAACGGTTCGGTAAATAATGGTTACACTGTGAGTACCTATATTTCAGTATTTGAAAACATGATGTAGGAATGTGTATCAAGTATTAAGTTTTTGTCCACGAGTCAACGTAATGTCCAATTATCTGGTACAAATAATATCCAGCCAGATACAAGTCATAAATTGGACGTTTTCTCTCCGAATCCATTTGTAGTTTAACAGAAAATTTCTCCCAATGTATTCTTCCCAACGATAATAATTGTTTAGACCTGGTGAAATGACCTACGTTTGTAAAATTGAGTTTGTAAGAATATTGTTTGGTCCGTTTTCGTGCATTTTCATGTAGACAAAACAAATGTTGATCAATCTTCACACTTAAAAAAAATGTGTCTAGGCTTATTGTAGAATTGGCATTCATATCCTATTGATTCTAATGATAACGTATACTATGAATATGCTAAATGGTTTTGCTTAAATTTATAGTAGGTATTTTTATTTTTAGAACTGTATTGCTAGAGCCATGTATGATAATATTGCTGAAGCTCCTGATGAATTAGCATTTAGAAAAGATGACATATTAACAGTATTAGAACAAAATACAGCTGGTCTTGAAGGATGGTGGTTATGTTCATTAAGAGGCCGTCAAGTATATTTCTATACAATTGACCATGTTAGTATGTTGTATATCTCATTTTCTTTTTTCATCTAGGGGATATGTCCTGGAAATCGCCTTAGACTAATACCAGGTGTGTATGAAGTGACGGAACCTCAAACTATATCATCAACTTGTATCCAAGATCAAAATCATTTCAATCACGAAAGCAAGCATCAAAGCTGGCACTCAAACCTAAATACTGTAATTAATATATTTGACATTTTTTTTTACCTATTTATTTTTGTTCTTATTTATTTTTATTTTGTTTTATGTAATTGTAAACAGGTGACGTCACAAAAGAAACTGGGTGACCTCCTTACATATGATACTCCTCAAAAAACTGTTGATACTAATGGCTATAATATTCCACCTACCAATCATGGTAAGTAAATTGATTATATTAAATTTTATCCATAACTTTATAAATAACAGTATTTGCAACATACAATCTACAAAATTATCTCAACATTTTTTTGATTAGCATTAGATCGGCTAACAAATGATTTTACAAAACGACCACTCAGTATTGGAAGCAGCAGTGGCTGCTGTAGTGATAGCTATGATCCTCTCCCAAACCAACATCCCCTTGTTTCAAAAGAAAGCTATGATGTACCAAGACCGCTGAATAGACAAGTCACTCCAAGTAGTTCAATCAGCTCATTATCAACTGGTGGTATTTGTAGTAGCACAAGCGGAAGTGAATCTAATCGGTCCAGTAGTATTGGACTGGATTATGATGTTCCTAGAAATCGAACATTAGCTTCTTTGCCATCCGAATTTCAGAATTTAACTATAAGTAGTCAGGTATAAACATATCAGAAATAAATATTGTATTTGTTTTAAAAAAAAATTCATATGAAAATAGGATTATGATGTTCCATCAAATAGTTTACAACCTAAAGAATTATCTATGGACTTGAACAGTGCTTTGGAATGCTTAGACAAATTAACATCAGAAGTCTCTTCTAATACTACTCAGCTTTTAAATTATGCTGGACCAAATTGGAGGAGTCAAAAAAATTTGGAAGCTAATCTACTTGATATCAAAATTGTATCTTTGCGGCTAAAAAATAGTTTACATAAATTTATTGCATTTTCAGAAGGATGTCTAGGAAATGCAGTTAATGCTCGTGATAAAGGTATATTTACCGGTATTCCGTCAATTTATCGTAAGCAATTGACCGCAAACATAGCTACATAGGTTATTTTCAGGGTAATTTTAAGGCAGGGTCTTGATCGATAACGATCCAGTCTTAGCTAACATTATACTCAGACCCTATTTTATCAGTCCGTATTTTTCTCTAATAGTTGTATAGACTATTATTACATACCTACCTTGATAATTAATTATTATTTTTTTATATTCAATTAAATGTACATACATTATATATTTAATTAATTTTATAACATTTTTAGTCTAAGGCGAAAAAATAAATTTTTTACCATACTAGTAACCAGAGTTGAGCCAAATTTATTCAAATTAAACATATATTCAAATTAATAATTATTACTGAAAATGTTATTTTCTGATTAATTGTCGTGCGGTAAATTGACGTGTATCCATAATTACCATCAAAAATAATTATAGTAATTATACAAATATCATTTTTTAGGGATCTCAACTAAACTTCATCCATTAGTATTTGATTTAATGAAAACTGATAAAATGATAAGTTTTTCCACCAATACTTTGGATTGCCTTGATTGGAAACCACACATATTATACAGAGATTCAAACAATGAATGTGAATACTCTGAAGACGCCTTGGATAAGCTAATTTCATGTGCCAAATTATTGACTGATGACATACGTCAGATCACATCATTTATTAAGGTAATATTAATATTTTTATTATAGTATATTATGCATATTGCATATTATTCTCTAATACACCAATTTTGCACTTGCAATCTAAATATAATTTACCTTCCATGTCACAATCAATACATTAGATACTTAAGTTATAAGTTTTTATTGACTATTGAAGTAAATTATTGTATAGTTTCAAAAGATATTATATAGTTGTATGTTAAATCAATTTATATTTTATTTATTATATTGAACTATAGACAATCAGTTTTACTTAGCGGAATATTTATTATTTTTCTTTATTGTATGTTGTTTGTTCAATATTGTCAATAAAAACAATAAAATGATACCTTTTTTTATTACCTATTTAATTTATTTTTGTAGGGTAATTCAACGTTATTGTTTAAAAAAAATTTAATTTGTGCTGAAGATGAAGAAGATGATGATTATGAATACATAGGTGATGAAAGTGGCAAAAATAGAAATACAACTAGTGCTTCCATTAAAAATGACAGTCCTCCTGGACTTTCTACTAATGATAAAAAAGTAAAATATTTAAATATCTTTATTTTTATGTTAATATGATACATATATTGTGTTTTACTGAGCATGCTCACTCTCTTTTTATTATTCGAAATCTTTAAATTTCTTGTACCACCTATTTAATAATTCCTGAGAAGATACAAACTTTTATTTTTCAAACACAACCAACCCCTTTTTTGCTCCTGTAAATTGTTTAACAGATAATTTCTCTAAAAATGTTGAAGCATCAATATTAAAATTCATACAAACCTTTTTTGAGTTGTTAGGAACCTTCGTGTACTAAAGATAATAGGTCTATACAAACAAGTTTGAAAGTTATGAGTGTCTATTAAAGGGGAATCGTAAATTAATACTCAACAGTATTGAGTAAAAAATTACATACGCTAATTACTACATAGTAAAAAAAGGTGTGTATGTAGATTTCTACATGGTATTAAAAAATACTATTATATTTAATTTAAATGCATTTTATAATTCAATATTTTATAAAATATTATACCTCAAAAATATCATAATACATAATTAATTTCAGTATATTTGAATGTAATATTTCATAATTGTTACAAAAAAATATTCTATATTTCATAATATATTAAACTATGACACATAATTGTACATATATAATAATATATTTTTCTGCCGTGGAGGAACATAAGCACCTTTTTTTTACAATGTAGGAACTTACTTTTGTATTTTTTTCTATTGTGTAGGAACTAACATACTATGTATTTTTTTTACCTGCTATGTCTAGTGTAGAAACTTAAATTTGCCCATGGTAAGATGGAAATTTTAATAAATATTATTCAACAGTTATAATAAAATTTGTATAAATATTCTTAATTCTTAAGTATATAAATACTAGATCTATGCCAAATCTTAAGTCTCGGAGGCTGTGGCGCAACTACTAATATTGGTAGTCCCTTAAAAAAATTGGTATTTATAAGTCTTTAATTATTCTTTTTTTGTATTTATTTGATAAAAGTGATGGTGGATTTAAAAATTAAACATTTCAAATAAGTTTATACCTCATGGCTCATGTGTTCCATTAAATTGAATAATAAGTTGATATTAAACTGAGTCCAACAGTTAAAAATAAAAGTATATTAGATTTTTTTAAATACTTATTTTCTTCATTAAATAATTTATTCCTTTATATGGTTAGAAAATCTAGGTTATCAACCTGAGGCCTCTAAAACAAACTCAGCTTTAAGGCTTTGGAGCATTTCACACCCTGCATTCCCTCTAAATCTGGCACTGGATGTTTAATATTACATCCATTTTATATTTATTGAAGTTTTGCGATTATTAAGAACTATTATCTTTAGTAAATACATTTTAATAACTGAGAAACTATTTAAACCATTGGCAGTAAAACATAGGGGTTCTCATTTGAAAAAAAAAACAGAGATATGTATCATTACAGAACACTCTTAAAGTAGTACAAAAAATCGCAATAATTGTATGATATGGTTTTAAAGTAAATTTAACAATATATTACTAAAATCAGAATTTGAACAAATTAATTATTAAATGAAAAAATGACGGATGAGCATGTGTGGTAATCACTCTGTATACCTCTCTGTATCACTCTGTAAACCTAACATCTCTTAGCTTTTAAAATATTTAAAAATTAAATTTTGTTTCAGATATTTAATTTCTACAGTCACCAAATTGGCAGTCAATCTGATTTGTTAACTAGTCACATTAACACGTTTTTACAAATAGTTGAAGAGAACCGCCCACCACCAGTATTTGTTATGAAAGTCAAGTACATAATATTAATTGCACATCAATTGGTTGTTGTTGGTGATACAATATGTCGAAACGTACAAGAGTCAACTGTGAAGAATCATGTGGAACAGTGTTCAAAAGCTTTATCTGTAGGTATTTCAACAGTAGTTCAAAAATCTAAAATAGCCACACAGTTATTTCCTAGTGTTACTGCTGTACAAGAAATGGTAGACAGCGTTGTAGAAATCTCGCATATTGTGAATGATTTGAAAATATCTGTTTTAAAAGTTAAATGAACCTTATGTTTTGTCCGTATTCTGTTTGATATGTAGCTCTTAGTGCTTTTTGCTGAAATGTATAGCAAATGGTCTATTATTGTACTTCATTTTAATAAAGTCAGTAAAAATGAAAACAATATAAGTGTAGGTAACAATTAGGCGACTATTTATATGATGAAATAAATTTTATATTAACTTTATAATCTATACATTAAGTAATTTATTTTTAAAGTTATTCTTCCTAATTAGTAAACAATTTACCAAACAAAAAATAATGACAATTATTAGCAGTGAAAGTTACATTATTAGCAGCTTATAAACTTCTAACTATTCAACAATATTAATATCTTAGAAAAAATGGAATGCAGTAACAATATAAACTCAATATACTTTACATTTTAGATACATTATGTTAACTATTTATCATTTGTCTATCACTCCTAGCAACAATTTTGGTGGGAGGGACACTGAACTTTGTCTATTAATTTTTTTTTTTTAAACCAATTAATGAACATTGGAGACATTTTTTCTCGTTATATCTAGTTTTCTATTGATGTGAATATTATTACAACTACCATGGTAACAGTAATGAATATTATAAGCAGCAATCGGAACTTGATGTGCTAAAAATCAATGAAATATGTGCATACATATATACATTTAAAAAAAGCTCATATATGCATTATTATATGCAATTATTTTTTTTTGTCAAAGGGGAGTTAATCTTGGAAAAAGCACAAATATTTTATAATTTTTTTTTCTGAGCTTTCAGTTAAGAACTATTATAGCTTAACAATTATTTTTATAACAAAAAAAGGTTACAGAGTAGTTGTATTTATTTTTTGTTTATAGATCTTGAAGCATTATTCACTAAGTCAGAAATTAAAAAAAAGAAATGTATCAAATACAGCTAATATCACGTTGTCATACTTATTTCAAATTAAAATTAATAATAAAAATCTTTTATTATTGAATACATTTTATGTAAGACTTTACCGATCATAAAAAATATTTACAATCAATGATATTCGGTATACATATAGTGAATTTTGGTTTCGGATCTTAAGAATGAAGACTTATTTTCTGTTTTGGCTTTATACTTATGTAAGAAAAATTTGAAATCAGGAAACTGATTTTGGATGGTCTGCTATGCATTCTCTCGCCGAAAAAAGTACAGTTAGCATTACAAAATTAAATTTGAAAAAAAAGTTCTAGCTACCCTAAAACAATAATTATGTTAAAATTTTTAAACCTATTGTTATTCAGTCACTATAGTTGTGAGAATGTAGATGTTAATCATTTAACCTTGAAATGGTACCATATAAAATTAATTTGCTTACATTACAACTAACTTCTAAAGATCTGTTAGCATATTGTAAAGTATTATTAAGGTTATGGAAATCTAAAGGCAGACATTCTGAACATTGAAACACCTAAATGATAATTTGACAATAATTAATTCATATTACAAAACTATTTGACAAATAATATACTATTTATTTTTATATTATTTGTGTCTATAAGTTTTATATTATGTTTAAAATTTTAAATGTTAGCATGAAAAAAGTTTTAAATGTCAATAAATGAAATTTATTTGGCCATTCAAAACATTCTGCTCAAATAATTTTATTGTTGAATATAAATATTCATTGAAAGTTTAGTCTTTAGTAGTGAAGTGTTCATAGCCCACTGATCCGCTAACTACAAAGAATAATCCAAAAATAAACTATTCAAAATTTTGTATTTTGTTCATTATTTAATTTTTATTTATTGAGATTTCTTTTAAAGTACAATTTACATAATATTATATTTCTACATTCAGTATTAAAAATAACTACCTACAATGCATTTTTTTAAGTATGGGAAAAATATAGTACACTCAATTTAAACATCTATTTGTACTTTTTATTCAACAGCATACCGTTACAATCATTTAAAATTTTACTTATTTACTAACATCTTAATTGCATTTTTTGAACTCATTAGGATTTTTATTTTTTAAATGTATACCTTTTCCCTTTAAATAATTTCTTATACTTAAACAAATGAAATAAGGTAGCTGTGGATTTGATTTTTTTTAAATCAGCTTTATTTGTAAATCTAGTCTATATATAATTTATTTTAACCATGGTATATTTATTATTTTTATAAACATTTATATATTCTGTGATTTTGATTTGTTCCTACGTGTTTTTTGTGCATAAATATTCATACATGTTGTACAAAATTTGATAAAAAATTGTATTTTTTAGTTAACCTCAAATTTTTTTTAGATTAAAATTATTGTGTTTATTGTGTTTCCATCAAACCTCTAATATTGAAATACGGTTTAAAAAAACCGCCGATATTTGTAACATAATTTACAATTGCTACTTTGCTTATAGTCGAATAATTTTGTAATACATTTATATTTATCCAAGTTTGACTTAATATTATTCATTTAAAAATTGACATATTTTATCGATAAATGGCAAATCAGTAGTGTGTTTTGATATATTTATAATTACCTAATATACTAATTAATATAGCGTACAACTTATATAATGTTCTTATGAACAATAGAGTATTTATTTATCATAACAAGGTTGTGCAATATTTTATAATAATTTTTAATTTAAATATTAGATTTATCGTGTTTATTGATAACTATATTTATTTAGATTAATATGATATGTTATTACGATTTAAGAACTACATCTTTTTACACTAGATAGTTTATAATATGAAAAGTAGGATATTTTCATTGGATCTTAAGAAGCTAATAGTGTTAAATATAATAGGTAATTAATAACTAATTAAACAATGTGAGTAACTTATTAACATGTTCATATTTTTTTTACTTTTATAATAAATCTAAAATTGTATTACTATTTACTTTTATTATGAGCATTTTTTTTAAAAAAATTTTTGTATTGTAGAAATTGACTGCTATGGTGAGGATATGAAATAATTTAACATTCCATAAAACAAGCAATATTTTTTACCAATTTTAGAAGTAAATATAATTATTTATTTTAAATATGGTATATATGGAAAATACATAAATTAAATTATTGTGTACCAAGAAATTTTTGTTTTTTTTTTTATTTCTTCTATTATTCATTAAACAAAGTTACCCGAATATTAAACCTTTTACTAATGGTAAAATCAAATAAATGTCTTCAAGTTAAATTTTAACTACTAAGAATTCTCTTAATCTGCGTATTTAGATTAAACTTGAACTTTTATCACTAATTTTGAATTTAATACAAATCCAAATATATTTTATAAAGGCCAATGAGCAATTACTTCCTAACAAAAAGCGATAAATTTAAATGTTTTCTACTTTTCTGGTTCCTATTAGTTGCAGCAAGTGATACAATAATTCATGCAGTTTTGATAAATGTGTCGGCCCTGCAAGTAAAAGGCCTCGAATGCAGTTTTCCTCGGGGGCCTTTTATTTTTTTCATTAACTATGCCTAGGGTAGTGGGTAAATGTATATCTGATGTCTCCTCCTACTCCTACCCACCACCAGTAGAAATGTTAACGAGATATATTTTGTAAGCCAACTTTATAATGGTATATGTTAGAATTCAAATTTGAATAAATGCATTTGCAATAAATAAAAACTAAAATATAATTGAAATCTTGTCAGTTTTTTTATCTCTTTTTGTGGGAGGTGAAAATGCCCCCACTGGGGACATTGCTTATAAATTAACAACAATAAAAGCTCAGAGCCACGGCTGCAATCACAGCCCTGGCCAGGCCGGCACTGATATTGATCTGGGAAATGTGTTATTATTTTTAGATTTTATTACTATCGCACTGATCTAAAGATAGTTTTATCATTAAGTTAAAAGAAAAAACTACATTGAAATTGTACATTACATGTTATTTAATCTAATAAATGTTTAAGTAGCCTATTAATTAAAAATATTTGAGGGCCGAATATAGGTATCTATAATCGTGGCGGCCAAAAAGACAATATTATACTTAATCAAATGAAAACAATGAAATGTGAATTTTCTTTAAAATATATAATTGTTTTCTACCAATGATGTAACTACTCTAAAGTACATATTAATATATTATTGTTGAGTATATACTTTTCAATCTTAACTACAACTTTTGATTTGAATCAATTCATTACCTTTGAGTTTATTGTGTAATAGCAGGAGATATTAGGTAACTAGTATTGCATAATGTTCAATCAACAGTATTTAAAAAAGTGTATTATCAAGACTACAAAGAATAACATACATTGTATAATTTATTACAAACATGATATATTACTATTGTCTAGTAACATATTATCTATTAATACAGTGCTATAGATACTTTAATTGAATTAACCGTACTCGCATACTTAGAGAATTTTACTAATTTGGTTTTATTTAATCATAAAATAATAAGTAGGGTTTATTATTTTGCAATGAATAGGAATATGTGAAGAAACCACTCATTTCAATTGTGCAATAATTATAAGAAACGATATAAATAGTTTTATTTTTTATTTGATGACATTATAGTTTCAGTACATTTCATATTATATTTAAGCATCATACGTCATGTATATTTTACACGATCACCAATTAATATATTTATATATTGTGAGTTAAATTTAAAGAAAAATATCCAAACATATTGATATTAAAATTGTTATTTTAATATTATAAGAAAATATACAAATCATTAAGAATCAATTTCAATTTTTTTCATAGCATTGGACAGACAGTCACTACTTGGTATCTCATCATCAGCACACATCAATGTGAAGTGCGATAAGTCTTTTTTCATTGCATATGCATCTTCACCATCAGCATAATATTTTGGTTCAATCTCAGAAATAGTAAATTTCAATGTATTAGTATATAAATTCAATGCAGCTCTGTTGCTTTTTCGCACATGCAATGATACATATTTTGCCTGAAAACATTCAACCATCGCTCTCGCTGCTTGATCCATCAATTTTTGTGCAAGTCCCAATCGTCTATGCGACCGTTTGACAGCAAGTGATGTTATATGCCCATGAGGATTATCTTCACAATCTTCTTCCATTTTTGCCAAAACATAACCCACAATGTTTCCTTTTTCATCCTCTCCCACATAACTTAATTGTGGCCATGACAAACCATGGTAGAAGTAGTACTTCATTTGATAATTTTCAGGAAGACAGAGCAGATTGCAGTGCTGCATATTCATTAAGTCATCTGGTTTAGCACAGCGAATATTCATATTTTGGCAGTTTAGTTACTTAAAGAGTCTTTTGAGTTTTATTAGGACTATTAACTTCAGGTGTCTGCTGAGAAAGAAGTTCCCGTACTAGTTTAAATTTTGACAAGTATAACTTCCAAACCAAGCACCACCCTATAAAAGTAAAAACAAATATAGTTACTTACACAATTAATAAAATAGATGGGTAGCTAATTCGATTTTTTTTCTGTAACTTTATTTTCAAGTAAGATGTGACTGTATTGTTACAGTTTTAAATTGCTCATATTATTTTACTTTCAAATTAAAATTAAAAAAAAAACAAATAGTATTTGTATCTTTAGGTTTTATAATAGATCCAATCACTCTTAAATTAGTAGAAAGAAAAACAAATGGGAATGCTAAACACAAATTTGTCCTATTTTACATTTGTAAGACAAATTTTGAGCAGATGGAAAATATAATATTAGTTTTAGTTAGTGTGTTATTATGATTAACTTAATATTCATATTTAATAATTCGAAAAAAAAAATATAAGTATATTCTCTACATAAAAATAAAAATAGTCACTTTTCTATCAAAATAAATTTAGTAAAACTATACTTATAGGTTCATTATTATATAATTTATTTTTATTAGACTTTATTACATAGGTCAAATCATAACAAAATGGTATTTTTAAAGATTTATTTTGTCATTGTTTTTTCAATGTTAATATTTGTACTGTACTATTAATTCTGTATTATATATTTTTTTGATTTCTTTGAAACATATTACTCAAAAACATTAACCCGATAATGAAATAAATAAAATTCAACTACTACTATTAAAGATAAAAAATTTAAAAGCTTGAGGTATTTTTTTTTTAACTATCATACAATATTGATTAATCCGATTCTAACGCCATTGAGAATAATGTCATTGCCTAAACAAAGCAGTCATGTGTTTGTAGTTGAAATGCGTAAAACAAAAGATATAGACGGTTCTTACCTATGAGTATAAAAAAAATTACGACGATGAAAGATGCGGCTACTGAAGCTAAAACAAACAACCACTCCATAACATAATTCTATAAACTTAAATAATTTATTTGTCGTCCAGCAATGAAGATGGAACACTACTTGGCCAAAAATTATTAATTATTATAAACACAACTACACGCAACTCAAATACACCATTTCGTATCAAGTTCACATGCTCTTATCAAAGACAAACAGTCTGATCACTGTGGTCTAGTCTGATATATAAACAGTGCATCCACCACAGATATATTTAATAATAATATATCTATTGCATACCCAGAAGTGTCTATTGTCTAAACTTTTGAACCTCGGTGTAGAGAAAAAATAAGTATATAGTACCTACTACCTACACCGAAGTCTCGTAGTCGTGTACCTAATTTAAACATGACGTACGACGTACCCATACTGATTTAGCAACCTATCGATTTTTAAAAATTTTTTTTTTAATGTGTGCTTTTGCATGCTTTGTAAGAATGTAAAAAAAAATTGTCTGACATCTTCGTTTTGAAGTTATCGGCAAAAAAACTTCAAAAAATACTGTTTTTCCGTAACACGTATTTTTTTACCAACAATACGCAGAATTGAATATGTTCAATTTGTTTTTTCACATTGTGTGGTTTTCAACGCTCAATACATTAGTAAAATCAAAAATGACCTACCTATATCCTATTTATTTTTAAAGTTTTTGCACTTATACCTTGAAAAATAACATTCTTTTAAAAATAGCGGAAAATCTATTTTAATTTTAAAATAATGCAGATAAATAGGTCGGTAATGAAAGTATACACGAAATTAAAAAGTCATTTTAAAGTTACCAAATTAAAATCATTTATGTGGAAAACAAACTCATAAGTCATAGTTAATTTACAATAAAGATGAATTAAGCTTATTATTATTTACTTTGTCCGATAACGAACCAAGTAATCGTCATACTTTCTCATTACGATCAGTGACTTAGTTGGTGAAACTGAAACATGTATTGTTTTTATTCAGCCTTTAAATGGTATTAAGTGAAAATGACAATAATCATTGAAATTTATGAAGTGTTTGAACATCAAATGAATGGTCCTCTGTCCATGCCATTTTATTGTCCTGAGGCCTTATTGCAAAAAATAATGTAATTAAATGTAAAAAAGGCCACTTTTTAGTATTGTGTCCGAGTACAGCACATGTGACGGTTTTGTTTGGCGTTGTAAACAGTCATATTATATACTAATAACCAAAAAAAAGGTAAGTGTGATTTTTACCAGTCCATTCGAAAGTACACTTTTTTTTTAAAATCTCATTTGTCGATTTATCAAATTGTGAAATTTTCATACTTGTGGACCGAAAAAGTGTCTCTCGAATTTATTCGTCATCAAATTAATATTGCTAGGCAATCATTTGTTGATTGGACGTCCTTCAACCGAGAAGTTGTATTTGACGAGATGATATTACTACACCAAAAAATCGGTAAGTAGAACAGTAGATTAGTAGATACTCGATTTAGTTTAAAACAGACCTCGGGGCGTAACGAGTGCCGATACACGCGTAATCACCGAGCAAGAAAAATAATTTTTGAAACAATTAATTATAAGTGCATTAGTTTTAAATATACTTTGTAACTTCTGTTATAAATTATTAAAGTGTCGCAATTGGGTGGCTTCTTTATTCACGCGTCGCATGCCAAATAAATTAATGTATATGGTATATCCATTATCCGCATACATGCTTATTGTAAATTTAAATTACAGATTGTATGTTTTTGAATAAAGTTAACAAAAAAATATATTCTTTGTATTTAGGTGGTCGAGAGACTATTGTTGAAATATATGAGTCTAAATTTGAGAGGTGAAGATATCAGAGGGGACACAATTTGAAAAAAAAAATTGAAAATATTCAATTCTGCGTGTTTTTGGTAAAAAAAATCCGTGTTGCGAAAAAATAGTACTTTTTGAAGTTTTTTGTCGATAACTTCAAAACTAAGTTTGTCCGACCTTTTTTTTTGCATTCTTATAAAGCATGCAAAAATACACATAAAAAAAAAAAAATCAAAAATTCTATAGGTTGCCAAACTAGAATTGTTCCTATAATATATATACATCATGAATTCATAAACTACTAATATCTAATCACATTCTGTAATAATAACTAATAAGTATCAGATTTCAATAAAATTCAAAATAAAACTAGCAAGAGTCTAAATCTAAAACTTCTCTGTTGGTCAATTGTCTTAAATTGCATAGGTGCAATTTTCTGCAATTTTCTTAAATTAAAATTAAATTATAACTATGAGGCATTAATGACTTTTTAGTTTTTCGAGCAAAAATGTTTTTTAACAATTTAACCTTGAATATTTAGTTTATTACATTTTTAAAAATTAATACAATTGTCAATATAAGTATTACAATTTACAGGAACAAGAATTATGTATAAGTTTATACAAGATTTATACGTCTGTCTTTTTCTGCAAATGAGTCAATAACTTTATTAACATTAATTATTTTTTTTTTTTGTAAAGAGACGTTTTGATGCATAAGCACAACAATTATTTGAGGGTGCTAATTTTAAATTTGGGGGTGCTAATACCCACTACCCCCCCCCCCCCCCCATTTGCGCCTATGTTAAATTGGTTAACCCAGAGTCTAAGTTCCTTATGTTTGCTGACGATTTAAAAACCTTCAGGAGAATTGAGTCAATAACAGATTGTGTTATCCTCCAGCTTGATGTTCTTGTCTTGTAGTTTAGTTCTACGACACTAAGCTTCAATGTAGGAAAATGCCAATCCATTATGTCTTTTGCTAGGAATAGAAATATCATAACTACACGTAGGTACTCGATAAATGGTTCAAGTACTAATATTGTTACTAGAAAGAAAGAGTCAGGTATTCTTTAATCTTTTTCGTCTAAATCTTGAATTTCATTACCATATTGAGTCTGTTTGCTGTCGTGAGTTAAGATGCTTTAATTTTCATACGCGCATCATCAGAATTCAAACTTTCCAATTCTCTCAAAGCTTTATATTGCTCTTCTCTCGTACGACTTCTTTTGGAATATTCTTCTATATTCTCTGGACCCTTTTATGACAGCGGACTCTTCTTATAATGAGCATTTGAGCTGGTCTAGAGGAGTTTTATCTTACGAATTCCACATCCATCTCATGAATGATGATTATAGGCCAGTGATGAATAAACGCGAACTCTTATCTCTAGCAAATAGAAAACTTGAAGCTAATTTGGTGTTTTTGCACAAGCTGATTGACAGACGTGTGGATGCTCCCTCTCTTCTTTCTCTTATAATCTTTTATATTATAAACTTTTTAAAGTTCCTTTTCATTCAGCTAGGTCTAATTCTTCTTTTGTTGTTCCATTTCACAACACCAACTATCGTAGGAATAATCCCATTCACCGTATGATGTGCATGGGTAACGAGCACCTAAGCTTCTGTTAAATTGTTTTTTACTAATAATTTATGCTGCAATCTGTTTTTTTACCATTATTAATTTTTTTTTTTAATTATAATTTCCATTTGTTTATTTGATCCATTGACGATTATTTGTTTACTTAAATGATTATTGTTCGTTATATTGTCCATATTGTATTGTTCTATTAGGCTTCCAAGCCCTTTAATACAAAAAAAACTTTTTTATTTGAAAATCTAGCTCAACAATTAAAAAAATAAACTTATTAAGGCTATATTGACAGTAAAGATTAAATACCATATCATATTGTCTTGAGGGTTGAAGAGGGTAAAAATAGGGGTGATCATATAGAATATAGATCACCTAATTTATCTATGGCATATATCTTAGTAGATTTTTAAGATAAGAGGGCACCATACAGTACTGCATCCATAATTTACGTTAGACGATTAAAACATTGTATTAATTACTTGTAAATTGCAGATCCTTTAATTTGAATCTGATTGTTAAATCATAAAAATATACAACTTTTATCATACTCAATACATAACTATTATTTATTACAGTTTACAACACACCTACTGCAAGTTGCAACGTTGAACCTTGTTTGAAAAGTTGTACATTCGAATGTAAATCACAAGTAGAAAATAATGTTGAAAAATGTACGCTCATGTGCATTGAATTGTATTTTAAAAATTAAATTGTATTGGATCCCATCAGATGGATTATTCTAAATACGGATAACTGTTCAATGGTTGTCTTCAAGGATTTGGATGTTTGCTTAACTTTATAAAGCTCATTTGAAAATTAATGTGCGGATTCATAAAACTATAAGTCTATAACATATATAGGTGAAAAAAACATTAACTACACCCTGAAACCCATTGCTAAGTCAATAATCTGTATTACCATGTTATTGTTACAACGAAAAAAAAACAAACTCTTAAAGATCAACATATTATGTGGTGACATAAGCTTGTAGTTTTATCGTAATTTGTCTGTGTTTAGAACATTATTTTAATTTATTTAACGCTTTCATATTTTCTTACACTGCATCAATAGGTAAATACTTAAATAGATACTCAAAATGAAACACTTTATTAAAACACATCACATACAATATAGAATATATACACTTTTGGTGTAAGCCAAAACAGGAATTTTAAAACGTTATTGTTTTGGAATACATTCTAAAACAGATATATCGAAGAAATATTATATAAATATATTGTTTTATGCTTAGCTTGATTAAACAATTTTAAACAAGTTTAATCTAAACAATTTGTACATAAATTAAGTGCTAACACCAATTTATTAGCAACATTATAAAGGGGTTTTAAATGTTTATTAAATACCAAATACCCATTCAATGATCAAAATCTATTACAAAATGTGAATCAACAAATACAACTCGAAACTGTTACGGACGGTCTAATATATACGAAAAACATTTTTTTTTTTTTTTTTAATAAGAAAATCGTAACTTAGCATCATAACCAAGTTTATCAAGATTTGGAATACATGCAAAGTTTATCATTGGAGGAGGTCCACACATCAATACCAATGTATCTTGAGCTGGTGGATATAAATGTTCTGATATCATGTCTGATGATATAAATCCAACACTGTACTTCCATTCTAAAAATTAAAAATATTTCATTAAAATAGAGCAATGGACATTGCAGATATAATACATATACTCTGCCCAATGAGAGAACACGGAGTGGACCATTAAAAACAATTTTTCGGCACATCACTATGCAACGGTCTGTTAAAAAGGAACTGGTCTTTAAGGCAGGGTGTCGAGTTGGGACGCACAAAATCTGTGTGTTCTCTGGCTCGACAAAGTATAATATGAAGTATAATGTAAGTGTAATAAATTATTTACCATCAGTAGGTCTATCAACAGTATACCAGACCTTGATCCGATCTGGATGACTTTTAACGGCTTCTTCTAATTCATCTCTTAATAATATATCTTCTTCAGTCTGATTGGCAAAAAGCAATGACAATTTGGTTTCATCTTTAGGATCTCTAGTGACTTGTCTTATCAACTGCAACATTGGTGTAATACCGGTACCACCTGACATACACAATGAGAACAAACTAATATTGTAACACAGGAATAGTTTTATCAAATATTAACATTTTTTAATTTACCAGCAATCATTGATATCTTTTTGGCATAAAGGTTATGAGAAGGATCTATTCTTTTAACAGCTTTAATTTCAAAATCTCCACGCCCATGATAAATGAGACGACCAGAAGGTCCTCGAACGTCTATTGTGTCGCCTATTTCCATTTTTTCAAGATATTGTGTTAATTTACCACCATCAGGGAACTTGGGGTTTTGGTCTCTAAAATATACCTAGAAATAAATATGAAGCAATCAATAAAACAAATATATTTAAAACTGTTCAAAATAGTTTACTTTAATAACCAAATCCATATATCCAACATCATTATCACTACTGACTGGTGTTTAAGCACGGGCAACTAATTCTTCGTTTATTCTTGCTGATAAATGTATATGTTGCCCTATTGGTAAACCTGCACATTGTTTTTAGAAATTAATATTTTTGAATTAATATTATATTAACAAATCTGTATTCACACAAATGTAATAAATATTTAAATGACTCAAATAAAATTAACCTAACAAATGTTATGACAAATGATTAAATTGTAAATAAAATATAAAATATATTGAACAATTTTATCTAATAAAATATAATGAAAACTACAAATTTTAAGTACATAATAATCATTACCAAGAATATGATTTTTGGATGGCAATTCAAATCTAAATCTCCGTGTGTCATGACTAATAATATGTTTTTGAATAAGTGGCAATGGAATCTTTGTGTTTGAATCCACTAATGTTCTTTTTTTTTGGCTTTTCTTTTGGAAATTTGCTACAAATGCTGATATAGCAAAACCAGTAGTTACAACAATCCCAAGTCCAACTAACACTGAAGAAACGCTCTAAAAAATAAACATTAGTAATAGTAAATAATATATTGAAATAAAAAATTATTTAAATAAAAACAAATCGAATTCTATAAAAAAATTTTACCGAAAAATTGGACAAAAAATTTCTAACAGAAAAAGAACTCATTTTCTCTTTATAGGAAATCACAAATTTAGAAAAACGTAACTAAAAAATAAATTCAGTAGTTACTAATTGTGCTAAAAAAATAGGACTTAACTAATGAACTGTTGATGAATTGGAATGTTATCAATTTTTATTACACAAAAATCAAAAGTAAAAGTTGTTGAAGGTTATGTTTATCTTCATGGAAGAATCACACAAGGTCCTCATTTCTTAAAAGAAGAGGCACTAAAAAATTTAATAGGTTTTTCGAAAATAATAAATTGAATATTCTAATTATAGGTAACGTTTTAGTGTAATTAGAAATTATACACTGCACTACAAGTATTGTTCATAGTAGAAATTTCTTGTGAAAATATTATTTTATAAATTGAATTAATAAAAATGATGAATATAAAACATAATATTTAAAAAAAGGAAGATTTTAATATAAGAAATTAGAATAGCTCAGTTGAAATTAAATTGAAATCAGTGTACTTCCACGTTAATTGTTACCAAACTTGTTTGGATAAATTGTTTAAAAACTAAACATTGTAATTAAATAATAACTCTTTTTTTTTATAAATAATCAAATTTTTATTATACATTAAACACTTACAAGCTCTTCAATGATTCCCATTGTGACTTATGGATGCAGATTTGAAATAGTGTGCTCTATAAAAATACAAATACATAAAAGATGAATAAAAGAAGAATATTTAATTTAGGTCAAATCGCAAAAAAATTATAAATCTTAATCTGTAAATAATATTATAGTTTTATAGATAATTTTCTTGATAATGAATATAATTTTACAGAACAAGTGATTAGATATTATATTATGATTTGTAATCCAATTAAAGTATTTCAAATTTGTAAAAATAATAAATTATTTTAAGAAATTTGAAATTATTATCAAGCTATTATACCTACATGGCTACATGTTTAAGCTGAACATTATCTACACAATATAAAATACGTAATATTAACATTTAACATTGATATTGAACATGATGTTTATTATCAATAGGTACATTATATTTTATTACTACGAATTACCACAGTAATAAATTAAATGAATCACATTTGTAGCTACCTATTAATATAATTATTAATAATATGGATACACACAATACACACATTTATCAGGTAGGTGCTATATTACTAAATGATATATATTTGTATCATGCTGCATTAGGTAATTGGAAAATGATTTATATAAAAAAATTACTTTTGTGTCTTACCTATATTAAATTAAATAAAGATTTATGACCTTGAAGTATAAAATACATTTTTTAAGATAAGAGTTAAACACAAATTTGTGCTCATTGTATGTTCAACACAATAGTGTATACAAGTGCAATACCAAATATTGAAATGGGAAATTAATATTATTATTAACAGGGCATGTACTAAAACTAACATTAATTATACATTAATTAATTGCTAATACATAGCAATTAGTACAATAAATGTTTTAGATTAATTTACTTAATTTACTTAAAGGTATCACACATTTGTACTGCAAAACATTGTCAAATAAAACAAACACAAAAATTAACATTTAATAATAATACTCAAACTGATTAATCAGTACAAATTGCATTTGGTGACTCAACAAAAAGTATGGTTGACAATAGCTGAGTGCAAATAGACACTTACCCATATTGTACAAATCGTCTTGCTAATTATTATCATGTTACAAATGGTTACCCAAGTGTAATTTAACAAAAACCTGGGCCTTCACACGAGTCTTCTCGGTGAGGGCACAGTATTCTAAAGGGAATTTTACTTGAAATAAAAAAAAATAAAAAAATATTTTTTTGTTTCTAACAGTTAATACATACCTTTGAAGACGCTAGGGTAATAACGTTCAATAAGAATTAGATTTTATCAATAACCAATTTTTTTTAAATATTAGGTATAGCTTTGTGTAGGATTAAATTGCAAGTACCTACACAAACACATCGACACGACTCACTCAATTGTGTGGACTGTGATGCAGTAACAATAATAAATAATACAGTGAATCGTAAAACTTATTAAAAAAAATGTATTATTACCTACCTTTATTGTACACGTAATTCAAGGTTGATCGAATTAAAATTATTAAATAATTTTACGGAATGGTGTATATTGTAGGTAGTTGTTGAGAGAAAAAAAAACGAATCGATAAGATAATAAAATACGATATAATAACGCGCACCGTCGGTCTGGCGAACTACATTTTATTCGAACGGGCCTGACGTTCGTTAAAAAACGGTACCGACTGCACCGAAATTAGAGGAATTAACGACTATTATAAATTTACACGACCAACGCACGGAAATTGGTGGGTATCCAGAAATTTAGATTTTTGACCGGTCCGCCTAGTATCGGCTCACAGATTGTTCTACAGGACAATTTAACAGCTGCTACTGACGAGTCGGCGGGGCGTGCGTTTGCGTCCGGTTCCCGGTCGCCGGCAAAATAATCGGATAAATTCGTTTTTAAACCGTCACAATTACGATGTGTTTCATAGACCTCAACGAATCCTGTCGCCGAACACCCGCACACCGGATCTTAAGTTTTTAAATCTCAAATTTCTACGGTTTTCGTTCATACATTTTTGGCTGCGTTTGGCGCCATAACCTTAAAATAACACGAGCAATCGCATTATCGCGAATACAAATAATTACAAATCAAATCGCCTGCTTGTTTGTCTAAAGTGCGCCAAATAAAAGTGAAAACGGAATTACTGAAAAGTGAAAAATTGTATTTATATACTAATTTGTATGCGAATAATAAACCAACGCCGTCATAACAACTATTCGAGTACGCAAACGCATTACAATATACCGGTAAATATTGAACGACAATTTTATTGTTATAAATCTGGAAAATATACTGTTATTAATCAATATTTTCAAGTTATTTTATCACATTAGTGGATTGCACGTTTCCTCGTTTAAATTTAATCTACTTGACAATATTATAAATGTACGTTATTTATGTTGTCTGTATTACAGTTGAACCCGTCGTTTAAGGTCGTCCGGAAGAACACTATTCACTAATAAGCACTTACAAAAAGAAAAATGTTGAAATCAAAGGTAAAATAACAACGTGAAACTTTGAATTCTGATTTTCAATAAAATCCATAGTAATTTTAAAATGTCATGGCTGGTGAAATGTTCTCTGGTAGTCAAATACCTGGTCCCTAAATATAATACCTAATAATAATAAGTTAATTTTTTTGCCAATATAAATACGACATTTGACAGTTCAACATAAGTACAGTGAGCAAATTAACAACACCAAATTAAAAATAAAAGAGAGTGATAGTACAATATTATAATTTATAATAGTAATCAGTAAACATAAAATTATATTGACTCACTTCTATAAAAGCAAAATTTCACGTGCTAAGATGTGAGAGTTTCTTATAACATAAAATTTAAACAGAAATTGCTTAATTATTTCATGACCAACACATAATATTAAATACTAATTCTTAAATCATACCCATAACCAAACTGATCATGTTTAATATATAATTTAAAAGAACTTATACATTTTAAATATATTATTGTTATGTAGTATGAATGTATAATATGGGCTTTGGAAGTTTTTACATAACAGGTACAACAATATTAACAGTTTCAATAGGATGTAAATTCAAATTTTGTCCAAGAAATTAGCATATACATCTATTGTTTGTTTGTTCATTGGCAAAAGTAGTTGTTAATAATATATGATTTACATAATTTCTTTTCAATATGTTTTTAATAAACTTGTAGTGTAATTTTGTTTAGATTAATTAAAGAGTTTTTTTTTTAATGAAACATCTATTCTAAAAGATAGTTTTTTTATTGCTAGTTGCCTGCATTTAATATATTATAGCTTAAAACATTAAAATAAATACTAAGTCACCTATTTTAATTTTGGAACTTGCCGAATGTCCAAAATAAATAATAAATATTTTAAATCTTTTCTTTTATATGTTATTATCATGAGTGCCAGAAATTATAAGGTGTTGAAAAATATTATTAAGAACACTCGTTATTTGGGAATCATATTTTTTTGACTAATACATTTACAGATTTTGTATCTGATTCAAGATTTGGTCAATCAAATTAAGTGCAACAAAAAATATGTTAAATAATAAAATATATCTAATTCTTTATCACTCTATTTATAGACTTTATATAATTTATTGTCTATTCAATATATACTTTTATTTGTCTCTTTTTGAGAGACTATATTTGTTTGATACAATATATTATGAATTATGATTCCCTAAATATTTTCTGATAAAAAGCTTTATTCCATGCACATTTTTCACAAAAAAATATTCTATACTTCTACCTACTCTTAACAAAAATTATATATGTATGTATAATAATTCTACAATTTATATTTCTCTGTCATAGTTTTTGGGAAAAGTAAATCATATCTAATATGATTACTGCATCAAAGTTTCTGTCTATATCCAAATATTAATTTAGCATCATTATACAAACATGTGGATACAATTTACATTCACAAGTGTATTGTAATATTATGTTGAACTATTAATTGGTCTTTAGTGATGTTAATTTTTTTATTTATTTCAATATTTCAATATAACTGAAATATGGATTTAGTATTAACCTATTTCATGCCAATTGAAATAAGTATATAATTATTACCTATTTATTTTATTTCTAAACTAATTTTTATTTTTTAGATTTTATCCAGTATTTTGAGGAGTACTAATTCTTCAAAGCAACTATTTCGAAATAATTACACACAAGAAGCGCCACAACCCATCAAAATTGAAAAAAGTTGGTTTATTTTTTAATTTTAATCAAATATGTATTTTTTGTTCATGTGTAATGTTATATTACCAACTATCTATTATATATAACGTTTTTACTCATATTAAAATTTATTCAAATAGCGATAAATAAAGTCACACTTTTGGGACGAGTTGGTGCAGATCCGCAAAAACGAGGCACAGAAGAACATCCAGTTGTTGTATTTTCATTGGCTACACACCAAAATTATATCAACAATAATGAAGGCAATACATTTAGTTTATGTTATTTATTTCATCACCTCTAATATTATGATTATATTGTTTTTAGAAAGCACACAAAAGACTGACTGGCATCGTATTGTTGTATTTCGACCTGGATTGCGTGACACTGTCTATAATTACCTACAAAAAGGACAACGTGTACACATTAGTGGGAGATTAATCTATGGAGATTTAAAAGACGAATCTGGCACTACTCGAACAACTACATCAATTGCTGCTGATGATATTATATTTTTTAATTCAAAAAATCAAACTAATTAATTTAACTAAATTTATTAATATTTGTTTAGTCTATAAAATCATGCTCATTGTGTGTTGCCTATAATTAAAATTCCTATAAAAATATTTTTTTGTTATAAAAAAGTGAAGTATAGTATAACATTTTTTTTTTACATAAACATACAACTAATTACTAAGAAAAAAAAGTTGAAATTATGTTAGTTTTTATGTATCATTTTTTCTAAAACAAACATAACAAAGTGGAATGTTGAATGTAGTACATTTGTTGCACTTAACATTTTCATAAAATTATTTCTGCTATTCATAGTATGTTATACCAGGGTGCTATTTTTTTATGAGAATGTAATGATATATAATTAAAAAATATTAAAACGTGCAGCATTTTGTTATATATACATGGCATTTAATTTATCTTGTTCTTAATATATAAAAAGTACATTATCATATTAGACATGATAGTTCATTATTGTGATGTATTTATGTTTATGGTACTTAGGTATTAAATGTATCACCTTATATAGTATTTTTAATGTATGTGTAAATAAAATATTTATGCAATGTAATATGTGTTAATTATCCAGAAGTTTTGTTTGGTATGAGATGAACTAAAGAGTAAATATTTATCATAGATGTGTTAGACTATTTTCTCACTGGCTTCAAAAATTTATAAAAAATCTGTGAACATTTTAGTAAATGTTAGATAAAATATACATTTACCTAATGACGCAGAAAATAATCCTGGATATTTTTAACAACAATTTATTTTTGTAACATTGATTATTGATTAAATTAGTTTATAGCGTATCATATTTTAAATGACTCGATGTTATCAAACTAGATTAATATTAAGTTTATTAATATATTTTATATATAGTTAATCTATAACATGTCATATAGTTAGTGGCGTATCCAAACATACCAAACAAAAATCGTGAAATAACAAAATTGCTAAAGACTCAATCATTGTTTATGTCAAATATGTACATATTATACACAATAATTTTAAAAAAAAAATACAAATAAAAACTGAATTAGTGTATATCGTTGATTAATTCATCTCAATATTAATGTGGTTATCAATTATGTCATAGATCGTAGATGAACTTCCAAGTGCATCAGAACGAAAAATACATTTTTAATTTCTAAAATCGGCGTTTTTAAAAAAGTAATAAAATGTGTAACAAAAAATAAAGACCACACGAAATTAAACTAATTAATTTGTTACATTTTTTAACCCTCCCACCGCAAAAACAAAAAAAAATCTGTTGTGCCGACATCTATGACAATATAGCTTATATTCTGCTACAATTATTAAAAAATAAATATTAATTTGAACTCGTATATCTACAATTTTTTAAGTAAAGTACATGATTTTGAATTTAAAATTGTAATTTTAAATAAGTGATGTATTTACTATATTTAAGCAGAAATTCATTACCTACAGTTTTGTCAATTAAAATACGAACAATTTAAAAACTCAATAAGGTGGGGAAAATGTGTTAGCAGACTGCACATTGACTGCGAACGGGGGTTCACAACTCACCGTTTCATATTCGTATGTTTTATATATAGGTTAGGTTAGGTATATAGGTATATGTATAGCCATATAGGTTAGGTTAAAATATTGGTCGTACGGCTTTACCTAAGTAATAAACACACGGAATACGACACGACCCGGTAAGTTGTAAACCCCCCTTTACATGGTAGGTAGTTACCATTTACCTCTTGGTACCTAAGAACATTTTAGGTGATTGTAAGTGGTTATGGTTCATATACCCATATGGGCTATACGATAATATAATTATGGCACTGGTCTCTCGTGCAGTTGTAGTAGTTGTACCTATTATAATAAGCGATGGAATCCAAACCCAACAAATTTTCACTCATTCAACTAATATGCCGAAAGCCGACACAAATATCGTGAAGATTGGTACGTAGTAGTCTTGTGACTTATAAGTTTACACTTTACATCTAAAATATGAACAGAAATACAGAATGTAATCTAAATTTTTGTAGTTAACCTACCTACTTCCATTGTATTGTTCATATAGTAATTAAAACAAAACTAATGATAATCGAAAATTTCATATGCTTATAAATAGCTCAACATGAGTCGAAATATTTTGAAAATTGTTTGGTTTAGGTATAGAAAATGCTGAAATAAACATTCTGTAAAAATGTCAGGTATCTACAGTAATTTTTTTTAGAGTTACACCAAAAACTAAAATCGATTTGATCAAAAACCGGTTTAGCATAAAATTTCCCGTTTTTCATTATTTTTTTTTTGTTTTTCCTGGTGCTTTTGAAAACTACTGGGAATTTTAATTTTGTCCTCCTGATTGCACCAACTGGATTTCCCGCCAGTAAAGATACTAAAGTTGTAAATCGAAGCATTATATCTAGGTATCTATCTTGTAAGAACACAGAAAAATAAAAAAACACACATCATTGTAAAATCAATAAATCCATCGTTCCGCTCAGAACCTAAGGTGACCAATGACTATGCTTAAAAAGTCACTTTGTATATAGTTAAGAAATATTATATAGTTTTAATAATAATTATTAATTGATTGATCCATAGGTACTTAGATTACTATAACAGAATAACTGATAACTTACCTACTATATAGTTACTTATATAAATATTACATGATTTATATAATATATATAAGAAAATATATTACTGAACTGATATTATACTTTAGCGAGGTATTAATTTCTAATATCGAAGAGTATTAATGTTTAGGTTGAATTTAATTTGTCTTATATAATATGCAAGCTGCATAAATGCATAATAATACCTATAGATAGTTGATAATATATTTATATAGTTACATGTAACATTTACTATTTAGCATCATAATAATCAGTAATAATTAAATTATGTTCTACGTTCAATGAAAATTTTTTTAATAAATATTTCATCATAATTCATAACTATGGTACCTATATTTAATAGTTTGACTCAGCTATATTTGGATGAAATATTGGTATTTCACAAACTTTGGACTAGTTTGTTATACTCTGTGTATTGTATGCTTCAATTTGATTTGACATGCACTTCACAACTGAAATAGAAAACTATATTGACTATTATTACAATACACAGGCACCTACATATAATGTACTTAACCTATTAGAAGTTGGTAGATTTGATCAAAAAGTTCCTTTTTTGTATATTTTAATAATAATTAAATATTTGCTAATCTGTATATCTTAGGAATAAATCGATTGAACGAATATTTCAAACGATGTATTTTGTTTTCATATTAACGCCAAAACATTTTTATTCATAGGAGAGGTTCTTCAATGTCAAGGTCTACAGTGTGTATTAAATCATGCAATATGTAGTATCTATGTTTCACTTTCACGTGTACCAACTAGATAAAAATTTTAACTACATACATTTATAAGCTAAACACATGGGTTTAATGGTACATGCATTAATTATCTGAAGTAAAATAACAAGTACTATATAAAATAAAATGCAGTTCGTGCACATTGTATGCAACGCATATCATCATAAATATTCATAATATTGTTACTATATTATCCCGTGGTACCTACTTAAACTTTCAATAATATGCGGTTAAACTACCTATATAATGTATTCATATTTGATATAAACAACGATATAATTTAATTTATAATTAATAGCATTAAAATTAAACAAATTCGCTTCTGCAATATACCTACATATAGTAGTTTACTAGTTCATTATAATTTATAGGGAGGTAGCCGAGGTAGGTACTCAATACAATTGTATATATTCAGTCAAGTTTTGTAGAGTACCTAGCACACTATAATACGTACATTAAAATTATTGAAACTAACAGATATTAGAAATTATTTTATTTAATTGATTTTGAAATGTTTTTTTTTCATTTGTGGTTATGTTCAATACAATGTATACTGTACCTACCCATATGTCCTATAGGTGGTACCTCCCTCTTATCTACATTATCTACATGTATTTATATATTACCTACAACTTACTATAAATAGTACTTATTAGTTATTAGATACCTATGCAATATCATAACATTATACAATGTTATTAAATCAATTATATTTTCATTTAATGTGTTTATACAAATAATTGCTGGTCTAATACTTAATGCAAATATGCAATGTAGGTAATTTTGGTGATATAATCAATATTTACTATTATAGTAGGTGCCCATGTGTATAAAGAAGGAGAAGTCATGTCGTCACTTTGTTTAAGAGATTAATTTGTCTCCTTTGTCTCTCACATCGACAATACAAAACTAAAAATATGTTAACAGTTGTTTCACACACGGGGTGGTTAAAAACATGCAATATGGGGAGGACTGTACCTAAATAAATAAATAACTAAAAACATCTATCGTTTTATGTTGATTTTATTTTGGTGTTTTATATTTGGTTTTGATAAAATTATACCTTATTAATAACCATCTCTTAACTAGATTTTTATTACTATCAATTTAAAAATTACATATTGACTAATAAACTAAATTTGTTAAATAATTTGACTTATCATTTTTTAGAGACTAGTCTATCCAAAAAAGAATTTTATCCTTAGTGATAGACGAGTTAGTGCATGGGCAATATTAATATATACTCAACTAAAGACTATATTTACCTATGGGCTACAAATCATTAGAGATACGGATGATTCTATATATAATAGGTAACAAAAACTATAGGTACCTTTGTAATATTATTAAATATAAAAGTAGGGATATTTTTGAAATATTTATATTTTAATTTTTTGTCTATGATCGATCTTTGACTTTTGAGACAACGTGATTGCAGAAATAATTTTTTTAGTGTTGTTGTTGCATTTAGGTACCTACAAGGAAAAAATGAACATCATATTAGTGCGATGTCCTCTTAAGAATGGTTCAGGAGTGCAGTGTCCCTCATGACGGTCAAGTTCAATTAATGTGCACATAACGCCATAAACACTCTTTCAGTGTAGTAAAAACGGCAAACTCTATGCCAATTGTGCAATACCTAACTTCTATTGAAGCCTCATTATTATTTACTTATTTGCTATGTATTAGTATTTTATTATACATTGTATAATCACAATCTCCAATTTAAAAATAATTCTTGGATTGGTGCATTTGGTATGTATTGCGAAGTAAATATTAATGAATACCTAATAATTATTGTCTTATGCGCGATATCTATGGAAGTATAAAAATGTTATTTGTTTATAAGTTTAATTTATGATAATGTTACTTTAAGAAGCTAAAAAAAAAGGGAGCCATAAGAAAATAATATATGAGCCTTTTAATAGTAAGGTTATAGGGTTTGGTGGTTTGGAAACGAAACTATAAACACTCCCCGAGTCTCAAGGAATATATGTATTCAAAATTTGGTGCAGTGGTTTCCAAGTTTATAATCCCCATTTAAACGTACATTAATTGTTTTTTTTTTTATGGGGAACCCGTGGCAACGTGAGCCATTTTTTTTTGGGTGTGTGGTGGTAAGATAGGGATTTTATTTGTATAGGTTTAGTAGGTTTTTATGTTGGTAAAATTGTAACATGTGTTTGTGTATGTGTTGCTAAAACCCGGGTGGTCACCCATCCGGGAGCTAGCAACGTCGGCCGGTACGTGCACTCAGAGGGTTTCCGCAAATTGAGCGTACGACCGCGCCTCACCAAGCCACCATTAATTGTTATACAGATAATATATAGATATAATCATAATATACATTATATAATAAAAAAAAATATATTGATTGAGTTAAGATAAAATAAAATAATAATTGTCTTATTTATCTATTCTCTACAGTCTACTCCATAATTATTATACAATGTATTCTATGTATTCAAATAAGGTTAAGACATAATTGTAAATATTGTAATATATTAAAAGTTTTATCGTCACAAGAATTATTATTCTTTATACGATATACCTAGACTAGCCAGAAGTCACATGTAATTATTCGGTATAAACTTATATTTTATATGTTAATATTTGAAAATTTAATTCATTAGATTGTTAACAATATTAACAATAATTACACAAATTGCATTCTTCATATACTATCACTTATTAGCCGTTATAGAGTAGGTTTAATACTTTCGTTTTCAGTACCTATACTTTTATATCAACTCAAAAATGTAATGCGGTATAAAGTCCGTGTGTTGATTTCTAACTTTATTCTACAGTAGTAAATCACTATACTTTATCTAGGTTCCCACGATTATATTATTATCTACTTACATTTACCTTCATAATTTTGTTATGTGATGGACATTTAATACAAGTACACTTTGCTGGTAGACAAACACAATTTTATGTTTCTATTATTTAGTTACTCCTGTTTGACACAAATCACTTGCATCAAACTTAATCAGCACTAGAACTCGGTGTCCTTGTATTGCCATCGTAGGAAACGGAAGAGTTAAACGCCAGTGAAGACTTTTTAAAACATGTAATCCCTCTTTAAAGCATGGCATGGAGCTACCCAAGAAAATATTAATATTAATTAGTTCAAAGCTTATTAATGTAAAATACATGATACATTAGTAAAAATTGAATTTTTTGTAAATCGTTAAGGTTACACATATAATGTACATTGTACACTTTAATCATGCAGCCACCTAGTGAATTATAATTATAATAATATAATAATTAGACTTATTGAAGTATTTTGGTATTTTATAGGTAATTATTCATTATGACGTTATGAACAGTAGTAGAAACCTGCTAGAAATTTCTCAAAACTAAATTATTTGGAGTATGGAAAATTGAAGGAAACTGCAGGTACGTATACATAATGTCTATAAACATTTAAGATCACTATTCACTGTATGCAACAATAAAAACCTATACCAATGTATAGAGATAATATTTTAGAATTTATGACTGTTAATTATTTTGAAATTAGAATTCAATTAAGCAAAAAACTTAGATTATATGTTATAATATGTAGTTGTAATGTTCATAGATTTTTATGATTATTAAAAAAAGTGTCCTCGATCGAAAGTCAAATTTGAGGGAACCTTTTAAATTGAAACGTTAAAATAAACGGGCTACTGTAGTTTTATCGATTTTTCTAAATACCTGGAGAGCCGCATGAAAATTAAACTGAGACGACGATTTTTAAATGATATATTTTTTTTGTCTATTCTATTTGCTTTGATAGAATTTCGCTTATAGAATTTTGCAGATAAAATTGTCTCTAAAAAAAAACAAACAAATACCTTTAATGAAAATAAAAACTAAAAAATGAATAACAAAAGTGATAACATACTGAACACTTCTACACTTTCAATGAAAATAAATAGCTATGGATACCGAAATATTGTAATATTAATGAATTTATAGGACCTTACAGTTGTACTAACAGGGCCGTAGCTAGACGCTGGCAAGAGGGCATTTGCCAGGGGCGCAATTATACGAAAGGCGCAAGTTCATCGAGTGGCAATCTCAATTCAAATATGAAATATGATATTTGATAATTAACAAAAAAAAAAAATCCGCCGTTTATTTTTAGCGTTATCGCAATAAGTTTCTCGTCGCGCAATCGCATAATATTGGAAACCACGCTATTTCAGTCACCACAGCTACATCTGAAAGAAGCTTCAGTAAGCTGAAGATCATAAAAAATATTTAAAATCTACGATGGATCAAAATCGTCTAACAGGTATGGCAATTTTGTCTATTGAAAAAAGTTTGCTTGACCAAATATCATTTTTGTTACATAATAGAGCAATTTTTATAATAATAAAAAAATATTTATGTAATAAAATAAATATAATATACTTGTGCTATAATCAACAGTGTTTTTTTTTTTATAATTAGCATGGTAGATGAAAAAAATTGAATGAGGGGGGGGCTCAAATTTGCTTTTCTGCCAGGAGTACTACTTGTTCTTGTTACGGCCCTGTGAACTAATACGCGTTTATTATAGTTTTGAAACAATCATCTATGACGTGATGATATTATGCAGTTATATTGGTATTTTCCCATTCATATAAGAAAATTCATTATTGATGTTTCTTGTCTCCTATACTTACTCTGTCCTAATAAGGACGAATGTAAAGAGGAATGTATATTATTCTTTTCAGGAGAATATTTATTTATAGTTTATACGTGGCCCTATTACAGCTGCAGTTCCCCTCGAACACCTACCTACGCCTTTCTACAGATTTGATCTGAAACAACACTATAACAAATAGGTAGATATATCAATATATATATAGATTCTCGAGTTTATTGGAATCATATTATACATTATTATTGTTCTCATTACAGATGTAGGAAGTCAGAAAATGTGCAGTCACTGATGTACGAGCGCATATTATGACAATAAAAATAATAATAGGAACTCGACATCTCCACCCACAATTTCCTAGCTGCAATGTCGCTGCAATGACTATCTCATCAATGTGCACACCGCGCCGGTGGCGGACGATTTCATATAATACACATAACACGTGTATGGTTTTCAACTTTGCAACGTTATTTCTCGCTAATATCGCGGTGACCACACACGCACACTTATATTCTACAGGTATAATATGTATGAATTAATAAAAATACACACTCACGCGTATCATTGTGTATAGATAATGCTATAGTTATAGTATACGATCCAGCGATTCCCATGGTCGGTATAATATACAATATTATTATTATAGAAACCGTTGGTGGGCGTGACCCTCGGCGAGACCGGCTACTATAGAGCTATAAAAAATATAATAATATAATTGATTGACATATTGACAACGCTCCATCGCAATATTTATACCACGTATAATAAATATAATATATTTAATAATAATATAATGTATATTATATAGGTATGTAGGTACCTATACTGCATCATACGCGTTGCATGCGCGCGCGTCCGAGTACCTACCTAGGTATATACGACATCTCCTCCGCGAAATAACACTGCCATCAAGTTGTAGTATATAGGTATATCGTATATAATACGTTTTACTAGGTTTTTTTTACATTAGGTAGGCACATAAATACTTATATTATATAGGTATTATACATTGTATATTATTGTGTTGTATACAATATTAGTGACCGCGGGCAACAATGGGAAACGACGGCGACTGCGCTTACCTATGTATGTAGTATTACATGTATATACAATATATTATATATATATATGTGAAATGTAGGTATATATACATGTAATGAACGCGTAACACCCGGCCCAAGGGTAACTACGATTCACGATTAAACGCGATTGTGCGCCGAAGCATTGTAATTTGCAGGTTTATATATACCTATACATGTATATGTACATAGGTACAAGCGCGTATATAGTATATAATATAATATTTATGCATTGTAGGTACCTATAAGTATAAAATATATGATTGCATATAATATGATATAAATTATCTCCGTATAGTTCAATATCACGATTGATCGTTTATATGCGTGCGTACACAATACACATATATCGTAAGAACCAGAACTTTAGAAAATCAGACATACCTACCTTTAAGTAAAGACGTATAGAAATAATCGTTTAAGATGGCGTTCGGGGGACCAGGAGAAATGGGTCACAATATAACCTACATTTAAAAATAATATTGTATCATAAACGGGCATAGACGCGGTTTGCCGCCAAAAGTATACGTTTCGTTTTCCCGCCAAAACCATACTATTCGCTTTTCCGTGATATCTTACAATTTGTATAATCATAATCGTAGTGCAAAACGTTTGTACTGTTTACCTATGTATTACACATAATTAATAGATAATAATATATTAAATATACGTACGTATAATATTATCATAACTGTTATTTCCTATGTATTATTTTATCACACTTACGGCTCAAGGAAAAATAATTTACATATTGAATTTTGTCAAATTTCGTTGTCTAACTTGCCAATTTATGGTATAACACCTATGTGTATATATTAACCCTAACCTCCTAACAAAGATTTGGTTTTTTAACCTAACTCAAAAGTTGGGCTTATATATTAGAGTCCGAACATCACGTACGAATGCAAGCCGCGAATCTTATACCGGATGAATATTCGAAGCCATATCGAACGCTTTTGGAGTGTACTTGTGTACTCTTCCAGGTGCGTGACGCTGGCACGCAGAAATCGATTTTGGATTTTACGGGTGATGGAGGGGGGGGGGGGTGTAAAATTTTTGCAATTGTGGTTACAAATTATATAACAATTATTGTTGTGGTTTTTGAGTCGAATTTCAAACATTTAAGGGCCAGCGTGAAGCACCTAACGTTTGCGAGCGCAAAAATGGTTCAATACATTCATATGCGTTACCTTTAGTGTAAAAAAAAAAATTGAGCTTAATTCACAATATTTTTTTATGAGCGTCCGAAGTTAGAATTTTGACAAAATTCACCAATTGTTTTGAGTTAGAAATTTTTAAGAACATTTTTTTAGATCTAAAAATATAAAACAAAATTCCTCATAATTTGTTGTATAAGAGGGTTCATTATCCAGCTTCCGTGTCAAAATCAAAACCTTATTAAATCCTCAACTTTCTCTTCTCGTCGTCCTTATAGACAAACTCACAATGAATTTACCATAATCTATATTATACAAAACCTATATCTACAATCTACATCCTATCTATAATGTAACTCGTTATACGATTATATAACATTATCTGTATACCACTATATTAATTTTATAGTTTGTTTAAATATTTTAATTCTTCTATAAAATATATTCTTGAGAATACTTATATAATTATACATTTTATTTTACATATGCAATAACATTTTCAAAATATTTAGATTTATTTTGAGTTTTTACATATCCATACCCTGAACATATCCTAAATCCGAATTACACTGTTCTACAAGTGGAGGTACCCAGGATTTTTGAATGGGAAGGGACTAAACAAAGTAAATAAGAATTTGATGTCTGTTACCTTATACTAGGTCGTTATTACTATACCCCCGACCCCGTAATGGCGTAACCATAATAACCATAATAACCAAAATAATTGATAATACGAAAAATGTTTCTTTGAAGCCGTTTTCAGAAATATCATGGTCTGTACTTTGCCTTTTACTATATACGATTTATACCATAACACGGCCAATGCGGCAGTAAATATTAATTAGTGGAACAAATGCAATGTTCTCGGCAAAATTAAATCAACCTTTGAACCTTCCATAATAATAATAGTAAATATAAGTTACTTTAATTTTAATATCAAAAATACTTATCATGAAATATTATAGTTGACATAGGTTAACAGCATTGATATTAATAAGGATTATTAAATTCAAATTGAATGCCTACAAACTTATCTTGGAATTTTTAAACATACCCAAAGGCCATTTTTTGTAATTCTTGATTTTTTTTTACCTATTACCTATTCGCATATATGTTCAAAGTGTCCAAGCGATGCAAACTTCTGTTTTTTCAAATGAGTATCTACTTATTTTTTACTGTAAATTATTTAGTGGATATTTAAGAAAAAATATGTTGATGTGCCAAATTCAAAATTCGAATGAGTAGTTTCTCTGATATCAACATTTTCGTACTGATGAAATGATGAAAATAATCCTTAAGAATGAGTTTATAAAATATATTATGTAATATTTAATCCATATGTATTTTCCATACGCCTATCAGTTAAGATCCAATTGTTGAAATTGAAAGTGTGGAGCTGATTATATTATATTACGACAATTCGTTTTCTGTCTTGACGTATTAATATTTAGATATGGCGCAAATTGACAAATGACGTCACGTTGTTTTTATATTTTGGCACAGATTACATGCAAGTTTAAATGTTCTTACTGATGGTGTAAATTACAAGAAGCCACTATCCGGAAGGTACTAAAATTAACAAAAATAAACAACCTCCCAAAAGATAAAAAGGCGTAGGTGAGTAGAAACTTCAGGTGTTCATTTTTTAAGTCCCACAGCCATATAATAAATAAAAATGCATGTATAAGTAAATAAGTTTGATTTTAACCGGATGTATCGATCGTGTCACAAAAACATGAACAATAATTATTGTTGTTACTCGCCAAAATTGTTTTGATAACTATACAATACTTCATTGTCTTAAATTTAAAATCCACTGCCCAACCCCCAATAAAAAAATTCATTCGTGTATACTCCACTGACTGTCGCAAATGTTGACGCAACGGAGTATATGTACCGCCCCCGGTATACCGGGATAATTTTTTTTTCAGCGGTACCGTAATACCTATTATAGTTACAGATCGCAGTAGGTACCACAATATATACGTCATGTTCTATTGGATCGGATATTATTATTTTTAACGAATTCCTATACCTAGCTAAGGCTATATACTTAGCTGTCGCGGACCGTGGTGGTGGCGGCAGTGGCGGCGTCATCGCACGCTGTTCCGTGAGAAAAAAAAACTAGTCACACGCACGTGGCGAAGACTAGTTTTGCACGTACATAATAATAATGCAGTTGCATGTTGCACAACCCGTTGCGGCGGCGGTGCATTCATTGTGTGTGTGTGTGTGTTTATGCACTCGCACACGGCCGTCGTAGTAATAATCATGTATTGTATATATAAATAAAGTAATAATAATAATAAAGTAAGTTGCAGTTTTGGCGCCGTCGTGTCCATGCACCTTGCAGCGCGGCGCACGCGCACTAGAAAGGTATATAGGTACCGCCGCCGCGGCCGCATACACCGACGCACCACTTCCCTTATTTTTCTAACAATATATATTATATTAATTTATCTCTGTGACTTCTTCTTCTTCTTCTTCTTCTTCACCACCGGATGACCTTTAAAAACCAGAATGGCCGTACCTATGCCCGTATTATATGCGGGGCGTGTGCGCCGTGTAACACCGCCGTCGCCGATTTCGTATTTGAACGGCGTACGATAATACATGCGATTTAAACACAATTTTTTTTAGGTGTTTGCGTATTATTATGATACTGAGATGTGTGTTTGTGTGTGAGTGTGTTTAGTGTATAATATTATTGCTGGTACGTGGTAGCACGCGGTAATATATTCGCACACGATATATTATATTCGTGTTTATATGACCTGCTGCCACTTCTATTCTTTTTTATTCGTCGTCGCGTTAATATAATATTTTATCGTATTATATTTTATGTGTTTATAATAATATAATATTCGCAAAATTCATGCGCGAAAACACGCGTCACCGTCCCCACGCTCCACTCTTCCCCACTCACTAAAACCGCCCAAACGCTGCCGTGTAGGTACCTACAACACCTATGTTTTAAATATATCTCCACCGCCAAGTGTCTTGAGTAAAAACATAATGTGGTGTAGCTACGTCATAATTGTGTACGAAATAATATAGGTATACCTACATAATACATGTGCCCACAACTTGATATTGGTGTTGGAATATGTTAATAATTATTGTTTCAAAATATTATTCTTAAGTAGATATCTACTTTTTTTGAGAGAGAGAATTTATTAAAAACATTTGCGTTGCGAGCAACACCTATACTACCGCGTAGAAAACTTATAATATTAAACCATGTTTAGGCACAGCTCTATCATAAGACAATAAATCATATAATTACTATAGTTAAGATTAATTTTGTTTAGGTCCTTTTTAGCGAAAAGTATTTTCGATTTTGTGGACGTCCAATATAACAAATCTGTATTCGATTTTTTCTGTTTATACTTTATTACCAAAATTGAAGGTAATTTGTAAAAAAAAAATTGACGTTACCTATACGTACTAGTGTACTACTGGCCTCTCCCTCTAATTACCTCATGTCTCCTCCATTCGTCGAAATTCACGTTTAGCAAGTGACGTCACTGGTATGTACCAAACCAAACGTTCTAAATATATTTTAAATTATAGAACACGGGAAAACATGAATTTACAAAGTACGCAGGAGATAACTATACTCATCGGAACAATATTGTTAGTACTAATAATTAAAAAAAATACTAATAGATTGCACCTATCCGTCTAATGGTACAAGTCCCAAGTTAAGTACCTATTTTGAAACTTTTAGTAATTTGTGTAATAGAAGTATACATCTAAAAGTATTTAAAAAATGTTTGTATGTTTGTATATTATTTAACAATTTACAGTAGTATATAATTTAAATCGATCAATATATCACATATTATAATCTTTAGTCGATTTAGTAACCTGCGAGTACCTATAGATATAGAGAGGCACAATAAACTAAGATATGTATATGTAAATGCACGCGTGTGGTGTGTTAAGTAAGTTAATATTGTGGATATCTATATGCAGAGTACCAAAGCTTAACATAATATGTCGAACTTCATACAGCACAATAAAAAAGTAAAACTATTCGTGCTTCTTGAGCTGTAATTAAATTCGTTGAAATTACAATTTTACATGGACCACTAGGTACTATGTCCTTAAACACAAATTTGTTTGCAGACGAATACTACTTTATTGTATTCGTTAAACACTCATCTGCAGCCATCTGTAGACCTCCTAAAGATGTACGATGTACATAATTGCAAATCAGGACACGCGCTACGTTTCCGTACACAGCTGTTTTACAAAAAGCAGTCATTTTTAATATTTGTTATGTATAGTATCGCTATACAGGTAAGTAGTGGGTGCAATAATTTATATACGTACACGCGCGTATTATACCAACTTGTCACGAAATATTGTAAAATTAAATAAATACCTTAGGTACCTATTGTATATAATAAAGAATAAATAAAAAAACTCTTGTACGATCGATTTATCGATCCAAAACAATATAATAGGTATTATCCAAAACGTAATATTGTTGAAAATGCATTTATTCTATTCGCACGTGTGTAACATGACATGCGCGTGCGATGTCACAATTTATTAATCTATACGCGATGCAGAATGGGCGCCTTTTCGCGACGCTGGTGCAGCAGTGCAGCGTGATAGTGTTTCAGAATTTTTAGTTGCATTCGTCCTACAGCACGACTATATGCATATAATAATGGCTTCTATTATTACGGTCAAGCATAGATTAAGGGGGGAGCCGGGGGACATTGCCCCGGGGGCTACAAGGTCGAGGGGCCCACTCAAAGCAATAATGTCTAAATATTTATTTTTAGTTTTAATTCACTAGGTTAGTGTTATATACTTTTATTAAACTTCTTGTATATACGAGTAGACAGCAAAGTATGCAATTTGAAAATTGGAAGTCTGGAACTTATAACAAATAGCGATTTTTATTTGTTTATTACAACATACACATTTTACAATTTTACATATTATATTTATATATAAATTCGTTTTTAAATACTTTCAAAGTTTCAACGCCTATTCCCTGTTCAATTACACTATTCGAACAAATAATTCAATTTGTTATTTATTTAAAAGTCCACGGATAGGTACTAAATGTAGCTTAGGCTTATTATACAAATACCTACATTTTGCGATTTTATACATATTTTATGACATTTATTTTACAACAATGAATTTTGGCAAAATGTCAAGTACATAATTTTATATAGCCATATAGACTACGGAGACGCTAGGTTAAATTTGATTTTAATAGTTTTGACGGTGAATACGGTTGTTATAATTTATATTTGCAGATACCCACTCAAATATGCAGATAAACAGCGGATTATAGTGTCCAGCGCCACACAGCCACAGTCCGTAAGTATATTTATTATATTTTCGACAGTGTTTAATCGACATTATCTTACCTATTATAAGGTGCTTATACTTATACTTATACTTTATTTACTTACCTTAATGATTATAATTTTTTTATTTTACAGTCCGTGGATGTTCGGCTAGCTGTTCTTCAAAGTATAATTAATGCTGTCTTAATCCGGACTTATTATACGTTCACGTAGGTATAACTATACTTTTATATAATAATTAGTTTGCACATTAAAGTTGGTCACTCAAAAAGAGCTCATTTCGTATGCAGTGCACGCGCATCTATAAACTCGATGTGACGTGTACTGAAAATTTCCGAAATCTCAATTGACAGAAATAAACCAGGATTTTTTTCTATTTCTTTCCGCTTTCTCATATCACTGTATTCGCTGTACCTGCTAATAAGTACTAACCTGCCAAAGAGCTAACATGCGTACATAATAATGTTTATAATTATTGCATTTTATATTCTTGGAATAATATCGAGTCAACGTGATATTGTAACATCTGAATTAATTTATATTGTGTTCCTAAATTTTTTACCGTAGAAGGTACATTTTTTCACAAAGTTGCATAGGAACAAGGAAATAAATGTAAAATTATTTTTTTAATAATATTTCTTTTAACAGTGGACATCTTAATTTTAGTCATAATATGGTAATTTATTATTTACATGTTATGATCTAATATCCTAAATAAATTTCAACACCTCCTTGAAAGTATGATGGTCTTGCGGCTAGACTCGATAGTCTAAAACAATCTTAAAATAAATTTCAAATGTTCAATTTCAAACAATTGTATGCAAGATGACAAGCTGTGTGATGTAGATACACAATTTCTATAAGGGAGTAAGGGACTATTATATTTTGGGTATTTCTTCAACAATTTTTATCCTTTTTAATTCTCATCATCAATTGACAACCAAATTATGACGTTTCGACTTGCAGCTCGTGTAACATTTCAAAAATTAGTATATGGCTCAAATAAAAAAAAGGTGAAGTATAGCTAGTGCTCCAGCCAGTACCATCACATATATGTGGTCTCTTTACTTATATGATAGGGCCAACATTATTATATATTAGTAATAGTGGTCATAAGTTCGAACCAATTTCAGCTACCTAATATATTTTATATTAAATAGTATATCTATACATGACAACATATATAGGGTTTACTCGGAACTCAGAATGACTGGAGCAGGAGAGTTGATTAATTTTGCATTCAATTATATTGTTTTTATACAATTTTAGGCGAGTACCTACACGAGTGAGCCAAAACCCTACCTAATAAATAAAAATATTGACTTTGTCATATAAGACGTATATCTTATATTAACCCGAACTAAAATATAATTTTAAATCCATAGATTTATATTTGTATTGAGAACAAAAAAGCGATCCAATTGGGTTCGTAAATATTTGATGGATTAAACTAATATTTGTTGATACTTAATAAATTAGTTTTCACACTACACTCTATTGTCTATATTGCAGTAAAGTCAGAGTGATCATTATTATCTGTATGTTATAGGTAAATGGCTTAGAAAAAAAATTTAACTTTATTTAATAAAAATAAAAATAATCTATAACATATTATTCATACATTATTTTAACTATTTAATATATAATACATTTTATAATAGTCAGATTTATTGACGGGGGGATTAACTGTTTCGTGTTCTTTATAAAACACTAAATTTAAAATTTGTTTTATTATCACGTTAAAAAAATATATTATAACATAGAATAGGTAACTTCCCCCCTAAATAACTGTTTACATCATACTTGACTAATTGATATAGGTGTACAATAATTATAGACTCTCTGATTTATTTAACTTATAATTACATTGTATCTGAATTTTAAATTTTAAATAATCATGTTATTAAGTAATTCGATTTACACATAAATACATTGTTAAACTCGGTATTATTAAAAATATGAGTTCTTCGAAGTTCCAGCAATGCCTGATAAATAAAAAATAGTTATAAAAATGAATATAATTGTTGTTGTTATTGAAAATAATTTATAATAAATTTAGCATTTGAAATTTTTCATGTTCATTAGGTCAGGTCACAAATAATACTTGCCCAAGGACGCGAAATAGTAGAGGGGCAATGGACGTCGCGATATGGACCAGGAACCGGTGAGCTTGATCAGTTAATCTTTTAGCTATAGACTATAGCTAAAGTTAGTGATGATAAATAGTTACAGTGTACCACAGAAAGAACTACGTCTGTCTTCTGGAATATATACATGAGTGTTTACATTATTTTGTACAGTTTATAAATTAACCATAAATATTTTATTAATATATTTTGTGTTCTTAGAAATTTGTGCAGTTTAAATGTGCATCATAATATTATAATATTAAATTCGTTATTCGAGCGGTGCTTGATAAATAGTTGTACAATATCAGTTGTACAAATACCTATATACTATTTTGACAACAGTGTAACAAAAGCATTCATGTAAGTAAAATTTGATCTGAAATTACACACAATATTCTGTATTCTAGACCTATACACGAAATCAAGAACTTTAAAATATTCAAAAATAAATACATTGAATATCTCGATATTAATATCAGCTAATGAAAACAGATTAATATGTCGGTAGAAGCATTGATTATAAATTATATTACATTGCAAGTATATTATTCATAATGAATGGTAGAAGTGTATAGAACATTGTCAATACAATTCAATTTGGTAATTTTTTTTTTTAGAATTCATAAAATGTCTTTGGATTTTAATGATTTTATGATATATGTATAGGTAACTTACCATATTTACCTAGGTAATGGAAAATATTACGCTACACATACTTATATATATATATTTAATATTGAAATAAATATATTGCCTCAACAATTTTAAAGTATATCGAAAATTTGATAAGCCCATGTATATACAGTCCTAAAATACAATAACTGTTCACAGTTAATATAGTCCTACCCTTGGGGTCATTAATTTCTGAATTACTGTAAAATTAATTTTAAAGTTTCATACTTCATTATATTTAAAAAAACAATTTTGAACGATTAGTTAATAAGTTATAAATATTTAAATACTACATTAATGTAGGATTGGCATAAGGGCAAATCAATCCCGATTCCCGGTAAAATTTTAGTCCACTGCTCCAATCATCAAAACTTTAAATAATTATAACTCACTAACTATACCGTAAAAAACTCGATCTTTATAATCAGTGATCGACATTGTATTCAGAAAAATATTCTGCTTTTAGTAACATGAAATAAAAAAGTGTATTTATTCTTCATTCAAAAAAATAGTAAAAATATGAAAAAAAAAACGATTTTTTGAATGTTGTTTTTGAAATGCTTTAATATCATGTTAAAAATAATATTTTCAAAAACGTTTAAACCTTACAAAATAATGTGTATTTACTATAATTTAAAGAATCTCGATCCATGTCTGTAGATACAAGGTTTTGGAAATTTTGTTCACAATTATAAACATTTTATTTTAACCAAGATCTTCATCAAATTGTCATCCGATGAAGAAATTAATGACTAAAATGAACAAATTCGAAGCTTTAATAATTAGTCTGTTAAAATTTTCTTTAAATTCAAAAAATTGCAGATGTGTACTCGATCATTGTTTAATAGTCAATAAGTACAATGAAAACAATTAGTAGATTTCTAAAATAAGAACCACTTAAGCTAAACATTATAATGAAGTAATTAATTTACTACTTTAAATCTTCATAGGTTAGGTAATCTATGTATAAAGTCAACATTAAGAAAAAATGAAGAAATCATATTTAACTCTGTGGTTAACTTTCGGTACTTTAAATAAGTGTGCAATAGTATTCATTTAAAAGTTTGATTAAAGATGATAAAATATAAACATTAGACAATTTCATTAAAATTTGAAATCTATATTATAGGTACCTATAGATTGGAATAGTAAAATGATATATTTACAATTATACCTACACACCTACTAATTCTTGCTAAAATTTTCCACCATACCTTGTATGATGTATAGATATTTCCAATCTATTTTAATCCCAAATGTACTTATATATCATGTTATTATCGTACAACCATTATTTTTTAGTTGGCTTGTTTTTTTTCTTGACACTTTTCATTTATGGCAATTAACTAAAAAACCTGATTAATTTTGTATACAAACGTTTGTTTAAGACTATACGAGAACGTTTATATCATAGTATGTATTATCTGTTCCTCCTTTAAATTTGGATAATTAATTTATATTATTTTATCATAATTTGAGTACCGTTGAATAGATACATGTGTTCAAAACCTTTGTTCTTCATCATAATTTGTATGAAAATGTCATAAGCACATGTCACATATTATATTATATTATTATTAAATTGTAGTCAATGCTCATCGCATTCTCGAGTTCCGAGTTGTAGGTAAGTACCTACCCACCAACATTTTTAGAGCACTTTTTTATTTACCCATAGTGTTTAGATAAGTATTTTTTCTTCAGATGACAGATGATGTCACACAAAGAATAAATTTCGCTTAAAAAACATAAAATATTAGTCAAACACTGATGAACATATTCTCCAACAAACGTAATCGGGAAAATATCAAAGTATATTATACTTAATAGTATAAAAAGGACCTAAATTTTCCAAAAAAAAAAAACATTGAAAAAAGTTAATAGGTACTTTTATGAAATAATGAGAATTAGGAAAAGTTAAACATAGATAAGTTCAATATAACGATTTAATAATTGGGTTTCAAGTGCAAAATTATTTAACATAGACCCCACACCCCCAGACATAGCTTATTTTTTTAACTAATACATTTCTACTGCATAGGCCATGGTATTTATTAAAAATTCAAAAATGTAAACTATATTAGTGAACCTTAGATTGTTGTTTGCCTAAATTCATCAAATAAATATCATTCAATAAGTTGTCATTTAGAAAAGGAAAAATTCAAAAATAATAATCAGTACAATAACTATAAAACTCAGTCATAACATATGCAATGTAATACGATTGAATTTGTATTGCTTTTGGTGAGGGACGGGGATGGGTGGACAAATACGCTCTTATATAGAAACGGCAGAAGGCAGAAGCCGAATAAAAGTCTGTATATAGCCGTGTTATTTTATAAACAAACTTGCCTAAACTAAAAATCAAAAATATTAAAAACTAAAATTCATTACATTTTTCCAATTAGTTTTTTGGCAGTAGAAATGCAGTATCCTGTTCCTGTATAGACAATAATATGAATACCTATACTATACAATATAGGAATATAATTACTAACCCATTATTTATATTATGGCCATATTTTGTATGATATTATAATTTATGTCTATGACATTGAACATTTTATTGATATATTTAAATATACATTTACTATAACTAATTTCAACAATATACATATATCATTATTATTATTTTTCGTTACATTCAAATTTCCAATTTAAAAATATTCAACGTACTGAACCTTTCGACAGCCCTGTTATATTTATACCAACATTTTCCATTATTGTGAAATGTACTCAATATTGATATAATTAATTAATGAATGGTCTGAGTCCCTATAAATCGGTGTTTATTAAAACATGATTTTACAAACTTATAGCATTAAGTACATTTTGCCATTTTGGATTATTAAGGCAAAATATAATATGTATAAAAACAATTTTAACTGACAAAAATAATACATAATACAATTTATTTTACGTATATTTTTTTAAACACAACTGAACAACTCACATATAATATCATTACAACTTTAAAAGTTAAATGACATACCTATCCGAAGGTCCCACATGAGAAGATGAAATAAATTAATATTAATATAGATTATATATGTGTTTACCTATGTGTGTATGTACCTAATTTTTTTAACAGAACAGAAATAGCCTTTATATGATAATAACATAGGTATAAATTGTAAATGTATAACATTAATACTTAATTGGGAATAATACTACATTGTTATAAGAAAAACGAAATATGAGATCTTATTTATACTTTATCATTCTATAAAATCGAAATTTTTGAAATTATTAGAGGAAACTTAGAGGGATTTTATTATTTATTAATTACAAATACTTTGTAACTACATTCAATAAATTCAGTCAATCATCAAACGTATTACCTACTATTACAATTTACATTAGTATTATTATAATACTATGTTAGATACCTACTAATACTCTATACTTATAGATATCGTACAATTTCGATATGTATTATGTATAATTATATTTCAATAATTACTATTTATACGATTGAATGTTTGATATTTGTTACAACGACCAAATATTTTACCGAAATCAAATGTGTGTAATATGTTTTAAGGATGTGGGCGTTGAATGATGTGAACATTGCAAATACGTATGAATCGAATGAATTTTGTATGCCAGATGATTACACCCTATCGTCACAGGTAACGTTGAAATACATTTTATACATAGGTACCTGTATTTTATATTTTTTTCGAATTTTTAATTGTTATACGAAAACGAAAGAATAAACAACGAAAAGTAACATTACTTTTATCTGGCTTATATTTTGGTTTATTATTAGTCGCTTCAATATTACACTTTTGGCTGCGTGACCATCGATCAAAAACGAGTACAATAATTCTTTAAAATAATTTCATAATTAAGTATGACACGCGTGACAGTTCCGCCTTAAACATTGAGTTTTTCCACTGGTAAATTAATTTTCAAATACGTTTTTCTCTAGGTCTTCTTTACGATTTTGAATGCATATTAAATGGCATTTTTTGATACTTTTTAATGTATATGTTACAGCTAAAGTGTTGAATTCCGTTATTTTATGAAATAACTAGGTAGTTCATGAATTACCTACGAATGTTAGTTAAAGTATGAAATAATACATGAAAATTGTACTTTAACTAGTTATTTCATAGAATATTTGTTCCAATACAATTTCAGTTTGATATCCGTTAAAGTATAAAATACATTAAAATTTAAAATGTGTATTAAAATATTTTATTTTACTGAATTAATTATAGTTATATTATTTATTTATTTGTTCATGTAAAGCTATTATGGCATTTAGAGTTGCATATTACCTCTTTTTTCTACAATCACATTGATTTGTGCCACATTTTTTAGTACAAGTGCACTTAAAAAAACCCTAATCAGTTCCCAGTGACTGCGCAGTTGCCGCAGATCTTAATGTAATACTTTTATTTGGAACAGCTTCTACAGCTAACAAATTTTCTGAACATACTGTGAACTTGTGAACTAGGATCGAGAGTATAGTTGTAGTAACACTCCTGTAATTATCATGTGTAGGTAGGTATCAAATAAATAAAAAATAAAAGGATGTCAATCTTATCCGATTTAATATGTTATATTAAATTGTTGACAATTTTAGAACTATATTTGTTTATCATGATATTTTGTTACTTACAATTTGACACATTAACGAAGTGATGCCAGGGAGTGTATAAAATAACTAGTTATAGTATAAATTATATACATTACCTATATAAGCTTTAGTTATTTTATAAATTACCTAGTTATTTCATAAACTAACTGATTCAACACTTTAACTGTAACATATTAATAACGTATCTTTTAAACCTAAATTACGCTCAATGCACAGTAACAAATCGAAAATTTTAAAAAAATATCATTTTCTTAACAATTTACAGTAAAAAATTCATAAAAGTTCATATATCGTCACAGGATACTCACACTACATAGATGGTACCAATAGGAAAATCTCAAGAAATTGAAAATATGTTCCTAAAATATAATTAAAAATTCCGAAAATCTGAATTTGAATAAATCCATTGTGCATCGTATATTACTCATCTTTATAGTGGGACTACGACGGTGGCTACTCGACCAACTACAGCGAAAATGAAATTGATCTCGCCACCGTGTTGATGAACTTGAAGGAAGACTACCCCTCGCCGGACAGAAGTTGCAACGACCCCTACGAACCGTCGTACTATGATCCGACGACGACGAGCGGTGATCAGCAGCATTATCACCATCAGCTGTTGCAGTGGCATTGCCCGTCCGACGAACAGCCGCAGCACGTGCTCGTGTACGACTCACTGGACGGCGATCACGCCCGCCCCACCCCCGAGAACTGTCTACTACCCACCATATTGGGTAAGTGTCAACGACGGACAAAATACTAATGTGTATACTGTATATTATGTTCAACTAGCTGTGGTCTCTACGAGGGGGGAGAGGGGTTCGACTTTGGCTTCGAACATCGAGAGCGTCCAGAGATTCCCAAAACCTGATTAAACAGCTTTTTTGCTCTGAAATGTATTTATTTGAGTTCGGAAATGTTTGTGTGTGCCTCTTTTCTCACTCACCGAGAGTATAAGTACATTTGAACCAACTACAATGCCATGTGGATGAGTGGGTAGTATAAACGACGAGACGGGTGGATGAGTCTCAGTCAAAATCCAACCACCTACGTATGTAACTAGGCCACTAGGGTATATACTTGAAGCTGATCTCTGCGAATTATGTGTAATTTTTAGATCTAATCACGTACTAGCGTCTAACCCGTCGTGCCGCTGTAAATGTATTGTATATAGCTATAATATTATGTATTTAACATATCACTAAGGTACAAAATATGTAATATAAAAATATCTTTGTAAATAAAATTCAGTAATACAAAATATGATTATTGGAAGTTTTAAATATACTTAAAAGTTAAAAACCATATTTTCAAATTCTTTAAATTCGTTTCTATTAATTTATTGTGGATGATTTTAAAGTGATACAACGACTTCTGTTTTCCTAACAGGAACCAGCCCCCTCGTGTTCTATAAATTATTCACGGATAACTTAATTCGAATGAGTACCTAGTTTTTGTCATATATAATTTGGCGTACTGAAAACACAGAATAGGTTCGTGATAATGGGATTGGAAGATATGGCGGGGAATATTATATCTATTTTATATTTTTGTAAAATCATTTTCTATTAGCTATTGAATAAATATTTTAATAACTAAGTAGTTACTCGTTCGAACTTTGATTTAGATGCATAAACATTTTCAAAAAAATGCTCTACTAAATAATCCCGAATAAAAGGGGAAGGGGTTAGATCCTTTGAAAAACGGAAGCTTATTATCGGCTGCACTGCAGGACACTTCTTGAGTAATATTTAAAAAAAAAACCTAAAGAATTTTAAAACATGTTGAGACGGCCTTTGAGTGCCTATCTGGTCATCCATATTGAAAGATTAAAAAAATCAGAATTTGAATAAATTATCATTGTAATAAAAAAGAACGGTGGTGCTCGGCGATTCGCCCCGCGTACAATAAGTTGCGCCGACAACAATAAATTATATCGTATAATACCGGTGTCATAACGTGCAATTTTTCGCAGACGCAGACGACGAATTTTTCAAAACGGGCAACGCTTCTTCGATGGGGAAAAAGCGGGCGGGCCGGCCGCGCGGCACGAAGGTGAAACGGTCGAAAGCCGAGCCCAAACTGAGCAGGATATGGGAGTTCATCAGGGACCTGCTGCTGAACTCGCAATACTGTCCGACGTACATATGCTGGGAGAACTACGAGGAGGGCCGGTTCAGGTTCGTGCAGAGCGACAAGGTGGCGAAGCTGTGGGGCAAGTTCAAGCGCAACGAGAGGATGAACTACGAGAAGTTCAGCCGGGCCATGCGGTACTACTACAAGACCGGCGTCCTGTTGCCGGTGCAGGGCAAACGGCTCGTTTACAAGTTCGGGCCAAAGGCCACGGGTTGGCACACGGACAATCCTAATTTCAAAAAGTATACATTTTAGACGTCGCCGGACCGGTCAATCGTCGTACACGTTCATACCTCTCGCTATATATCATTATAGTTATTATTGCATCGTATAAGCCTCCATAGTTACACATCATATCATAATACACCTAAGAGTTCTATTGTTGTGTTATTACTTAAAAGGACATACGACGTCGGGCTTTTGTGTATCATTAGTGTAATGGCTTTATAGTCACACGGTATACTGCACCGTATCCATTGTGTGCGACGTAAGTGCCTACAGTGTAGGCTGACGAACATCACATTTCGCGCAACGACTTGTCGATTGTCACGGAAAGCGCAAAACACCTAGAACATTTAAATGAATATGATTATTTGCAGGCATTTATCTACTTAATAATGATATTTTATGATATATCGATTTTTTTTTTTTTAATTGTTTATACTTTACCATACCAAGTTATTGTTTAAATGTTATATTATATTATTTGTCCTATAATCTACACATAATTATACTCTATTTAAGAATAATACGTTTTTACAACGCTTAATTTAAATAATTTTAAGAATATCAGTGATTTTGTCTTAATTATTTGTGGTTGTAACTTTAATGATGTAAAAATGAACAAAGGCTGACACAATTTAAATTATAACAAATTATAAAATTATTAATTATACATAATATTCACAGTAAAATAAAACATTAATCAATTGTATTGGAATCATTATTTTCAATAGCTCATAATTTGACTTTCATATTCAAAATTCTTGTAGTGTTTCGATCTCATTTATATTAAATATTAATGTTTTAAATATATAATTTAAAATTATCAAAATATACATGTTTTTAAATTTTCTAAAATATTTATTAATTATTATTAATGATAAAAATATATTTATACAATATATATTTTATATTGAAATCATGCATATAAAATGAAAATAATATTTAACAATTTTTACAATCAAATAGGTTGGTATATAATTATGCATATACGCAATAGGTTTAGCAAAAGATATTGTTCACTTGCGCCTTAAATTATCTAATCTAGCTTGCAAGTCTGCATCAGCATCATTTGGTTGTGCAGCAGCTGCACCACCACCACTACTATTACCACCTCCACCATCTTGAGCCACAATTGGTACTTTTCCAGTGGCTGCTACACTTATTGAGCCAGAAGCTGAGGGTAATCCAGACAATTGATCTGTAAGCTGAAGACCTAACTCATCTAATACTTGTGTCACAATTTGATCTCTGAAATAAATATTTTAAATATTATGACAATAAGTTATTTTTTAATATTAAAGCAATGGTATTAACATATAGTTAAGGTTTTCAACATCTCTTTTGTGCATATTAATATATAATACAAACTTAAATATTCATTTAAAAATTGCCAAACAAGTATTCGTATTAAGTATTATAAAGAATGTTATGTAAACTATATTTTTATCTTTTATAATAATTAGGTAATAAGTATGTGGTTCCTTTATCACAAAATACTGATGTGTAATACTAAAATGCAGTGTTCGGAAGGTTCACTAAAAATGAATTCGTTCAAGTTCAATCTTTCAAAAGGGAACTCGTTCAGGTTCATGTTTTTTAAATGAACGTGTTCATGTTCATGTTCATTGAACAAATGAATGTGTTCACTATACTCTATAGGTTGTTAATTAAATTTTTTTAAATTTTTTTATAATAGGAATTATAATAAAAAATATTATTATATAATATAATTAATCAATTTAATATGTTAAACATATTTCTTAAATGCAAATAAATTGAGCTTCTAAAAAATTGTTTAAATTCATTACAACATAAACGTTGTTCACGTTCAATTAAAAAAAATTTAGTGACGTTGGCGTATTGTTCACTAAGTATGAAAGTGAACATGCGTTAATGTACTACGTTCTTTCCAAACACTGTTAAATTGAGTTAATAATAGTATTCTAAAATGTGTGTTAGAATGGCTCGATTATATTTATCAATTAGATACTATGATTTATGCACAGCGTTATATATTATGTAATATCTATTCGACTTTCCAATAAATTAATGTTCAGTTATGAAAATTGCTGTTTAAATAATGAAATTACTAAAAAAACTAGAAAATTATACAGATAAACATGATTTTTTCACACATGGTAGGTATTACGATTGACTTTCAAATATGATACCTACTTATGTGAGACTTTTAGCTATTTCAGTATTTAGCACATATTTGAATATTTCTCATTTAATACCGTACTTTATTCACTTAGGATGAATGGGTAAAAACTGTGCATCTATCCCCACTACTAAAACCGACATAGCTGCCTTTACTCACCTACCCATTGTTTGGCTGAAACGATCAGCGTACAATCATGGGGCCAACTTTGGCATTAGGGGGTTTAAGCTAACATATTTGCTCATTGGGTATACATGAAACTGGCTATTCTTAGACTGAATGGAGTATAATATATACATATCTTCAGACCTTATTTATAATTACAAAAAATAAATTAATCTTACGTTTCTTCTTCGTCCCCTTCGTCTTCCATCGCATCATCCATAGCATCATTCATTACTTCTTCCTTCATATCCATTACTTCAGACTGTTTTTCAAATTCTTGTAATATCCTTTGAATTTGTGGTAAATTCAGTTGCCTATTAAAATATAAAATAGTTCAATTAATTGTAGACTATCGCAGAATAATAAACATACATAAGTGGCAATTTACATTTGCTAGTTATTCTTGAGAAAAAATTACAAGAAAGTTTTGTTTAAGATGTATTAGTATTGTGAAAATACTATTTAGCAAGATTTGAACTTGTTACAAAAAATAATTATTGTTTTTTTCTGCTGTATGATTATCATTAGAAAGATAACAATTACATAAGATTTACCTGTTCATATTTTGCATTGCTTTAGTCACGCCTTTCATTGCTTGACCCATAGCGTTTTGTGATTTGAGTGTTTGTATTTTTAAAGATACTGCTTGTATGTTAGCCTTCATCACCATAAATTTCTTCTGGTAACGTCTTGTTCTTACTAAGTCTCTTGCCATGATTTTCACCGATTCCTAAATCCTCAAAATATTCATCTAAACTATTTAACAAACATCTAATAGATACTTAGATTTCTAAAATATACTTTTAAGGAAATAATAAATCAATTAGAGAAATTAAAATGTTTAGGATCTATATGATAATGTAGTATATTAGTTTGCCACACTTGACTCATAAGTTGGGATCATGTATTTAATATTAATAAAAGCATGAGCTCCTCCGTGTCTTTCAAGAATTTCTAAAGTATTATTCACTAAGTCCCCGACATCTTCTTGTTGATATTGAGCATAATCAATGCCATCGCCAGTATTTTTATTAAGATTCTTGTATACATTGAGAGGTGGTAAAATTTGCCTATAATAGGGTACTAGAGCTTCTCCTACCATATCAGCTGATGTTACTAAGGTTTGAACCATTTTCAATGTTGCTATAACTACATCTGGATGACCAGTGTTAAGTGCTAATTTTATTGGAATGATCAATTGCGGCACCACAGGCAGTATACGATCTGGTGTACCGTTTTTTAGCATATCTGTAGCTCCACGCTCTGCCACTGCACGGTATGGGTATGCAACTTCACGTAATCCGTCAAAAAAAATTGGTAAGTAATGGTGATAATCTATATTTTCAAATGATGTTTTCCACATAACTCGCCCACTATCGACAGACAACATAAAGTCACCTCTATCATAATAACGACGAAATGCAGTATTTCCAATTGGTGTTTGACATGAACGTGATCGAGGAGGACCAGCTACAATTGTGTTTGGTTGTCGTGATTGAGAACTAAAAGGTGGTACTATACGCTTTGTTCTTGATTTTATTGATTTCATTACTAAACACAAGTATTACTAATAAAGAGTGATACCCAATAAAGAAATAACCATTGTCACTAGGTTTAATAATTTATATTATTGACTTTGAGATAGTTATGTAAAAATATTACTCATAACTGTGTAAGATATTATCAACTTACGTTTATACAAGTACTGAAGTACCTAGAACTATCTTTTTTTCCTATACATAAAATGAGTAATTTGGTTACTAGGATACAGACGGTATAATTATTGATTAAATAAAAAATATATAAAGTAACTAGTACTTAAATTACTTTTTAAAGTTTTTTTTAAACATGTTTGTTTGAAAGTATAAACATGCATAAAGTTCATAAGTCATAGGTCAGTACAGATTAAAAAATGATTGTATTAAATCAAACACGAACGTCAAACATAATATGATGGTAAAGAAAGAAGAAACTGTTTTGTCTCATATTTAAATTTAAATGTGTTCTATATTATAGGTCATCAAAATAAAATGTTACACACAATCAAAAAAAGGTTAAAACATTTTTAAACATTTTTTTTTACTGAATGAAACGTTATGTATCACAGCATGTATGACTGGATTTGATTATACTTAGCATTACACCTTAAATTATTATTACAGGTTTTTAGTTTTGGTGTTTTTTGTTTATTTAATAAAATGATAGTTGACATTTGTAGGTATAGCAGGTAATTTAGTATAGATCAATAATTTATGGTTTAAAATGTATATTTCAGAAACTGATTACTGTATTAAAAATAATACTTTTATTTAATTTTCTCTTTTATTATGATCTTGAAGTTACTTAAAAAGGTAGGTACAACAATTGAATAACTATTGATATTCAGGTCCCAAGAAAATAATGTACTTAACCAGATAACCAATCAAATTTGATAGTGATAATTTATAAATAATTTAATAACTAATTCTTATGATCAAAAATGTATAGAATAGATAAAATATGACTCACCATCTGTCCATCTTTAGCCATTTTCTTGATGTCCACAATGATTTTCTTTTCTTGTTGTTCCATTCTCATTTTTTCACGATCCAAATCACGCATTGCTTTATTCAGGGCACGCTGATTTTTTCTCAACATCTCATCGGGCGACATACGACGCCCAAATAACCATTCTAACGGCATACTGCTGTAGATGTTTTAATGCAAATTGATCTACTATAAAAATGGTAAATATTCAAACGTTGTAACTTAGTTAATTGAATAAAGGTAATTAATCTAAATTAAATAAGGTATGAAATGTAATAGATGACAATTATGACTCATCAGTCACCACTCACCAGTTCTTCAAATTCTACTTGCGTAGTTGCGTCCTACGATATATTTTTTAGGTATAACTATGACTTATGTGAGATAAAGAGAAAACACAAAATACAAAAAAAAAATTACGAAAACAATACCTATAATGTCTATTTGTTTGTGTAATTCTGTTTTTGTTTCTTATCAGTAAACATTACTCATCGTGTGTAAAACACTAAAAATCAAGGTGTATTGATAATTGATATCAATATATTTTGGATTTAGTCATGACCTGAGCTAAAGATAATATGGATACCTATGTGACGGCATAATGCCATAATATAATATATTATTATGTTGACATAGGAGCAATGGGCATAAAACTAGCTATAATAAAACCATAAAAAGCTATAAACTAGTATAAGCTATAAAGGCTGACGAAACCACTGACTTACCTATAGATTTAAATCCATTCTGTGATGCCCTCTGTTGGTTATATGTTGCAACATAATATAGCTTAGTGGGAATTTTTGATTCATATTTCATTTACGTCGTATGTATGATCAATACGTATGTATTTTATTTCGTACTTTTGTGAGAACTTTGAAAAATCACCGAAAAACTCTATTAAACTTGTAATTTATTAATATTTTAATTTTCAGCGATTCGCTTATGAAGACCCCACTTTCAATTATGCTTATTAAATATAAATAAGCACATAGTATAACTTTAATCGTGTCCTTAAGCACTTCATCAACTGGGTCTCGCCACAGAATTCAACAGTATTATTTTAATCAATTATTATTTACTATTACTATTACTATATTCATACATTATATTATATTTATTATTGGGTATTGTAATAAATAATAATCAAATGTATTATTTCTCATACAGTCATATTTTTGTTTCTTGGCCCTGGCCTGTACTCAGCAGTGTATTCAAGTTCAAATTAAATATTACCCATTGTCTAGTGACTAGTCATACATAATAGGTAGAAGATCCTTCTACTATCTGTACGTGTTACTGGTTCAGGTTCTCGACCAGAGAGTAGAGGCCAAGGTGAATTCACTCCGCCTTGCTAAAGACCACGGATTAATATCCGTGCTAAAGACTAAAAGACCATTATAATTTACATGTTCATGCAAGAGACTATAAACTTGACAGCTAATATGGTATATCCATAGACATGTATAACAACTAGACAGCGGACTGCATATTCATTCTCGCAGGAACGTTGAAGTCGTGCGGCCATATATCAACGGGGCAATGTTTACGAAATAACTCAATGGATAATTTACCTATGTGTATTATCAGCCATGCAATTTTGCACTGTTGGCATATGGCTGTCCGACTCCAATATTATCCTGTAGCCGGCTATCTAGTTGCCTTACATGTCTATGGGTAATGGGTATATATCAGTTCGAGCTTGACAGTAACGGGCAGAGGGCTGCGGACTGCAGCACTATTGCATTTATTGCATTATAGTGTAGCAACCATGTGGCATGTGCACAATGTATTGTGCAAGTGCATACTGCATTGTGCAACTTGTGTAACTGTGTAAGATGCATTGATATTTGACTCACTTTGGTAAAGTTACCATGGTAGGCTACAACACTTTCGTAGACGTCTTATCTTCACTCCAATGAGTATTAATTGCATAACCAAACATTTTTTTATCTATAATCGTGGTTATCAGTTTATCACGAAAAATTTAAAAAATTTAAATTTATATTTTATAATATAGGTTATTAAGTAGGTAGACAGCCCGGTAGGTGGTGTATTATTTTTCAATATCGATCATAAATACGAATAATACGATATACACATAACACATTACGATTTGGTAAAAAATGTAATTATAAATTAATAAAATTCGTAATCTGGTGTTAAATCTATTGATGATGTGTTCCTCGGGTGATATGCCTCTACCACCTTGGCTCTACTCATGACTAAATAAATATAATATATATCTTTATTTAGTCATATGCTTACTTCTAAGCATCCGTGGTTTACCGCACGAGTAAAAAACAAAACTTATCTATGTACTATTGCATAATTTAATTGGTCATTAAGTATTTTACGTGTATCAATTTTTCATATTGTGTATTCATTTTTATTTTTTAGTTAAATACATTTTACAATCATGCTCGAAGTTTTTGAGTTACAGTGTTTTATACAAAATTATTTGTGGGGGAAAAAAGGTTTTGCGAGTGAAGTTAGCCGCCTGAGTTTGGCTGGCCAACATATAGATTCTATAGATGAAAAACAGTTATATGCTGAATTGTGGATGGGCGCTCTTCATAAAAGTCCTTCGTTAGTAAAAAGTTCTGGGCAGAAATTGAGTGATTGGATAAAAAGCAACAATGAAGCGTTGGGTGAAAAGTCTAGATTGCAGTTTGGTGATGAATTGCCATTTTTAATGAAAGTGTTGTCCATAAACTCAGCCCTTTCCATCCAAGTGCATCCATCTAAGGTAAAAATATATTGATAAGTTGTCTCAACATAATTATTTTTACCTTATTAATTTAGGATTATGCTGAAGAACTACATAAGCAATATCCTGAACTATATCAAGATTCTAATCATAAACCAGAAATGGCTATTGCACTTAGTCACTTTGAAGGACTTTGTGGTTTCCGTCCATATTCTGAAATCAGATTTTTTTTAGAAGGTAGGTACTTGTATTTTATGTTTTAAAAATAAAACTTAATCGTACTAATTATGTTATATCAATTAGAAATACCGGAATTACAAATTATTGTTGGATATGACCTTATTGAACAATTTAAAAAAGATACTACCAATTCACAATATTTGCTTAAAGACATATTTTATAAGTTAATGACATCTGAAAAAGGAATTATAAGCCAAAACATTAGCAGTCATAAAAAAAAGCTGCAATCGCTATGTAAGTGATGTTGTATAATTTAATCTATTAGGTTTTCAAGAGAACCTATTTAAAAAATAGATTTTATACTTTGTTTGAATGGCAAAAAAAAATTATTTTAATTGTTTAATATACAGCATCTTGCTGTATTTGTATTAATATGATAATAAAATTATATTACAGGTGATGAAAAAAAAAATGTGTTCTTAGCAAAACTATTTAATCAACTTGATTGTTGGTTCCCAAATGATGTCGGATGTTTCTGCATATATTTTTTAAATTATATTCAACTCTCACCAGGTCAAGCAATATATTTAGGAGCTAACGAACCTCACGCTTATATCTATGGTGGTCAGATTTCTTTAATATTTATTTCATTATAATTAAACTCTTCAAAATTGATTAACTGCTTTTAGTAACAACTTATAATTTATATTATCATTATATGTATTTAGGGGTAAAGGGACAAACAAAAATTAATCTACTATCAAACTTGTACTCTATTGATCCTATTAAGGATGTGTTTTTTTAGATTGCATCGAATGTATGGCTTGTTCTGATAATGTGGTTAGAGCTGGGTTGACTCCAAAATATATTGATGTAAAGACACTATGTAGGGTACTGAATTTTAATGGGGCACCTGCTGAATCCAAGTTGTTTAGTGGAGTTCAAGAAAATTCTTATACAACTGTTTTTAGACCTCCTGTTCCTGATTTTGCTGTGGCTTGCATTAAAGTACTTGAATATAAAAAATAAAACCAAAAGTAATAAGTTAATTTATTTATAATTTTTCATTTTTAAGGTTCCTGCAGATAACATTTATGAATTGTTGAAAAGAGATGTTGCTTCTATAATTATTGTTGTTCATGGTCAAGGCAAAATAACCGCACCACAAGATTTGATATTATCGACAGGAAAAGTTTTCATGATACCAGCTAACGTCATAATTCAAATACACGTAGGATTTGAATCTTTAGAATTATATCAAGCGTTTGTAAATTTATAAATACAATTTTTTAATAAGTAGTAAAATTATTTACTCTTTACAATTTGTCTTAGACATTTTTACTAAAATATACTAAATTATTGTCCAGTAGCTATTTTTTTTCTTTTACAATATTTATATAAATATTTTAGTTTTAAAACTAACTTAGTATTTAGTAATTATTACCTATAACTGTAGTTAAAATAACTTCCTGTGAATTTGAGTATGTGTTTTTATAAAAAAATTGATGAAATATGGGGGTATTAAAAAACTGTCTGACTATTATAGTATTATGACAAGAAATAAAATTGTTAAAATGTTATTTGTTTTTAAATTGGCAATTTTCCTACAGTAAAATATTGTAAAAAAGTGTACTAAGAAGTCTGTTGCCATTTTTATTTTTGTGAAAATACAACTTTTTGTATACAAGTTGAAATTTAAATCCATAAAATGGGATTTCGCACATATTATATATTATTATATAAACCCAAGACAGAGATAGGATAGGGAATTTGAGCGTTCGAGAAAACGGCAAAACATCATTTAAAGTATGGACCTCAGCCGCTTTAGATAAGTATGGTGGATTGATATACACTACAGTATTGGAGACCCACATTTGTTATGATGAATTATACTTAATACTGTATTCTTACAAGTATACATTAAGTTTATTTCAACTGGGTTTATATATATATTTTTTTTTTAAACAATATTAAAGTAGTTTGCGAGCTGGAAAAAAAATATTTTTCTTTCATTAATTTTGTTACACTGGCAAAAAACTTGAGGAGCATGACTTTACTACATGAAAGACTAGCATAGTTGATTGACTCGGGAAGGAGACGGTGTTGCCTGATGAATACTGATGGCTGCCAAGGTTCCTGCTTCTTGCATAACATGAATGAAATTTGTAAATACACACAAAATGAATTTGAATGTCTGTTGTTTTTTGTAGAAAATCATTGTTTAAATTGTTTTGGATGACTTTAAACTACATCTTTTAAAAACACATAACTACACTTCATTTTAAAAGAGATACCAGATGGTGATCAATTTTCATCTGGCTACACGCACTTCCAACAAAACAGCATAATATGAAATGACATGTGGAAGAGGAAAATGAGCAAAACTGGTGTCTTCTCAAATGTTAATTTGATAGATAGGAAATAATATGAGATAACTAACGGCATAAATAATTATGAACTTTAAAAAAATCATAGAATCTAGTTTTACTATTTCTCTTCTTTTTTGAATCAAGACATAGTTTTACATATTTTTGTATATGATTAGGTTTAGATACTTAAAAAGTATATGGATTCTTTATATTATGCATGTTGAGCGAAGCCTTGACTTTTTGTGTATTATAGATTCCATCAGGATCATTGGAAAATAAAGAGCAAATAAATGTAAAAAATTGAGTTAGTACAATTTTAGTTTTGTGTTTCAACTATGTTTGGGAGATATAATTGGTACACATATTATACATTATTTGTCACGTATTTTTCTAGATAAAATGAATTTTTTCGTCGTTGAGAGCTCTATTTAATATTTTAGCCCCAGTCATAAAAGTACGTTAGCACGCCAGCGTTGCACTTTCAAAACATTAAATGTAAAATTACGACACAGATGGTAAATAAGTGTCTTTAACTACACTGACTGATTGTTTATTGTTATTTTTATGAATACTAATTGTTTTCATATTTTGCAACAGACAAGAATAATGGAATGCTTTTAACAAACGATGTATTTTATTTAAAAAAAAAGAAAATGTAATCCATAACTGGGTTTATTAGAGTTTAGAACTTTATTATTGGTCTAATTTAAATGATTTAAAATAAGTAATAATTCAATATCAAATTGCTCAGTAGACTACAACAACTAAAATTATATTTTATAATATGTACATAATATTAAAATAACATTATATTTTTTTTTACCACAATTCTACTGTTTTACTAATCCTTCTATTTTTTTAAGTACGTTTTCCGCTGATTGATCAGATAGATGTTCGCTTCGTTCTTGTCCAAATTCTAAATAAGTAAAATATATTAGGATTTCATAATGATAAATAGTTATTCTACACATTTTCTTCTTCATACATTCTTACAAAAATTTTGATTTCTAGTTTTAAAACAATTATATGTATTTATGACCAATATAATATTGATCGACCTTTATTTATCCTTCTAACATCACAATTTGTGTAATTTAAATTGTTTCGAGTAACAATGGAACTGCGTCAAATAATACTCACCAAATCTAGCAAACACTTTTGGTTCAATACCGCTGCACTCACGTACTAATATGGGAAACTTTGGATTAGCTTTTTTCAACGGTGTATAGTATTTTTCTACAAACTGCCTGTAAATAGTTAAACGTTTTATCAATCAGATATATGTATTGCTCATATAACAGAAACACTAACCGGACTCCTTTGCTTGAGGGTGATGATTGACATAAGTGCAATCGTAGTTCTTTTAGGTGGCTACCAAACTTAATTGCGGACATGATTAGATTCGGATGTAAAAAATAATAAAAAGACAAACAGCAACTCACAATATTACTTGCGAGTTGAAAAACGTAATATGGTACTATCAGCACTATGGTCAATGAAATTAAAATTTTTACGAACGATAACACTTATCAACCGACCAAATATTGATCATATGCTCACGTCGAACATCATCATCGAGAGAATTAGTTTATACTTGTCCAAGAGATGACGCTTCATCTATCAAATGTCAAAAACTACAGAATTCTCGTCAATCGATATTTCTTTTTTTATTGGAGTTTAAAATAAATTTAGGAGTTTAGAACATATTACTGTAATGATAATTAGTTCCACGATATAAGATAGTCCATCTTTAGCCCTCAGAAAGATCTTCACCTTTTAAATGTTTGGCTTTCTGACATCATTTTTATCGGTTCATGAAGATTGTATTTTTTAGAAAAATAGGTATTTTCCATTATTTATTAATTTAGGGCAGAGGACTGTAATATACAGTGGATTCCGCTTAATATGGGCACGTTGGGACCAGCCCTGTTTGCCCGCATTAAGCGGTTGCCCATAAAAACCGAATTAACATTGTTAATATACATTTGTATTGGGACCAGCTCTGTTTGCCCACAATAAGCGGATGCCCATATTAACCGGTGCCCACAATAAGCGGATTCCACTGTATTTAACAAAAATTCCCCCCCCCCCTTCGCACGTCACACCAAATAAAAATATTACTATTTTTTTTTTTTTATTAGCTACGAGTATAAAATTATTACTTATTAATGCACATAATATTATATTTATTCTTCTGTTGGATTTGGCAAAGTCATGTAAAACAGTGTATAGTAATAATCATGAACTAATAAATAATAATAAAATAAGCTATGACATTGTATCGGCAATATGCTTGATAATCGCTGGAAAACCCGCTAGCTGTTTACCAGCTAACCCGTATGCACGATGTAGATGTTTTACCTACATCGTGACCGTATGATATACTCGTACACATATATATATATATTAATATCATAATTCATAGTATCCTACCATTTGACTATAACTTGTATATTTATAAGTCTTAGGCTAGGAACACATTTTAACGCGCGACATGTTAACCATGCGATAGTCATAAATCATAATGCACATGACTGTTTTCGAAATATCGCGCGATATTTATGTTCTCAATGTTTCATAAATAATCATCTATGTAAAAAAAAAATTATATTGACCATATCCTACACTTTTACAATCATAGTTAGTAATCGAAAACAATTTTAATATTTGAGTAAATATTGGGGGAGGGCTTAGATGGAATCAGGGGGGGCTTAGCCCCCTCCCAAGCCCCACCCTATTTGCGCCTATAGTTGTAGCTCTAAAAAATCACCAAATATGCACTAAAATGTACAAACTATTAATTTTAAAATTATTATGCGTATTATAATGCATTAAAAAATAAGATTATTCGTATGAATATATTTTATTTAAATTTTGATGTCTGTGACCGCGTCTCCGTGGCCAGTATTGATAATATCTTAGCAGTGAACAATATATGTGCATAGGACGTAAAAAACGTCTTTAAATTTTTAAGGAATTCCATTTAGTAATGCTGTCAAAAATAAGATGGTAGATTTAGATTTATAAACAAATTTGAATAAGTCGCAAAATGTGTTGTACCTCATAGGTACTCATCCATACATAGTACACATCTAACTGCAGTAACTTAATCATAAATTTAGACAGTTTGAGTTTGCTTATATAAATTTGTTTAAGGAAAATCGTGTTGAAGTATAAATTTTTGAAGTTTTATCCTTACATTATTTTGCTTGCTAATATATTATATATGACGAGTTGTAATTTTCTTTTATTAATGCCAACGGTGCTCAGAGTTTTGGCCTTGAGATTTGACACTACAAAAACATAATCTTTCCATAAATAACTACCAAATTGTTGGATTAGCTGTTTTTGTGCCTTTTCAATAGTTCACGGTTTCACATTTAATGGTTTTACAGCGATTCAATAACATTAAAAAACAATTTTTTATTCAAATGCCTGATTGAACACAATTTATCAGAATATTGTCCACTTGAGTGGTTGAAAAATATAACATGTACAAAAATAATACTCAATAACGACAATTATGAAGTAGCTCAAAACTAATATATAATTTGAGCGACAATTCTTTGAAAAAAAAAAGTTAAAAATATCTACTAAAACTATCATAATATGTCTATGAAAATTTATAAATAAAAAAGTGTTCAGGTATTGAATTTGGTAGTGCCTTCAATCATCGGTTGATAGATTTAGAATTAAAAACCTAGTAAGAATGAGTCATTGAACGATAATACCTAGAGGCTAGAGGTACTCCATACCACGTATACCTATATCCAACTGCAGAGACTCAATCTTAACTTAGGACCCTCAGATAAATTTGTTTCAGGAGAGTCACGTTGACGTGTTGACATTTGATGTGTATTTATGAATATGTCACGGCAAACTCAGTCAAAGGCTTCCGACACATCAATTAATATTTCTAAACATAATATTAGGACCGTGATTATATTCGACATATATAAGATTGGATGGTACAATAAAAATGCAAATTATTAATACTGGCCGGTGACAAGTGATATTTTCTGTTTTGAGTTAAATCACTTCACGATAAACAGTTGAAATCGAAGTTACCGTATCTACTGGCATTATGATTATTCAAAGAGTTCTTTTACGTTTTGAATTTACAAATCTTTATCAACACCTACACGTGGAAACTGGAAAGTACTCATTATACATATTGTATTTTTGCACTTATGACTGAATTATCCGTGTTATTAATCAATTTATTTAGAAATTGAAATTTATTTTATCCTGACATTATTTTGCTTGTTAACATATTATATATGACGAGTTGTAATTTTCTTTTATTAATGCCAATGGTGCTCAGAGTTTTGGCCTTGGGATTTAACACTTCAAAAACATACATTTTCTAAAAAAAACAGATCACTGGTTAGTTTAGCCGTTTTAAGGCTTTTCAATAATTCACAGTTTTTACATTTAATATGTACCCATATATTTTATTGTTGTTGAACAGCCGTTCTTTTTTTTCAAATACCTGATTGAACACAATTTCTTAAAATATCATTCAATATTTAACCATATTTTGTGTAGTTGAAAAATATAGCATGCGTAAATTGAAACTTAATGTACCCACTGTATCGGGGTACATATTAATATGTACTTAGTCCAAAAAACATTATTTACCTACAGACTACTACTTTTTCCACATATGGTTTAAGCAGTTGCACTGTACACACATATTTTATTTCGTATTTGCAGAATGACATTATAAATGTCGTTGTTGAATAACTTAGAATATTATTCTTAGGTACTGTCTTATTCAACGTCACTAAGTAATTAATATTAATTTATTGTCTGTATCTACGAATATGGTTAATTATGTTGTTATGTTAGCTACATGTTTTATGTTTTATATGATTGAAAATATAATTGCATTGGACCCATTTAAAATTGAGTATATATATATTTATTTTTTCCATTACATTTTATGACAAATCACACATTATTATTTTTAATTTTGTATAGCGTCCTTGAGCAACACCAGAAACACACAGAATGATATATTATGTATAAAATTGTGGTATGGTCATCAATGATAAAACTAAAACAAAAAAAAAACAAATACAGATCAGTTATAAAAAAAGAAGCAGAAATTCCCCATTAACAATTTTATTAATAACGGTCAATTTAGGGGTTATGTTATTGTTCCAAGTACTGCAGGTTCTTCGTCCATTTCACATTGCGTTCTCTTCGTAATTTCGGTGGGACAATGTTACTATATACTGGTACTGGTAGCCATTTTAGTGGTGTGGATTATGTCAACCCACCAATAATTGTGCATATTGTCGCATTAAGATATTTATCTACGTACTTTGTGTGGACGTTGTTGAGCCAGACACGGGTACAACTCAGCTTAAGAGTATGCCAATGTTAGCGTACTTAAACCAGTCCGCTTTCCTGAAATTCCATATTGGGTTTTGAATGGTCTGAACAATTAGTATTTGAGTGCTGACATTTATTAGTATTGATTTATGTCGTCTTTAGGGAAAATATATACTGATGGATGTGGCATGATGTGGTGGTTTATGTATGTTGAGGATTGTTATCTCAACGACACCTATAGCTATAATGTATGCAGTATCTGTTGAAAATAGATGAGTTCAGTTGTCTATATTGTTCAAAACGTAAGTTGCAGATCCATAGCTTCTATGTTAAAGAGCTGAAATTAGAGTGTATCCAGAAACTGTCGTTCTCTGTGTAATTTGTTGCTCGTTTGGGACACCGGTTTTCTGTAGTAACACCACATCTGTTTTATGTTCCTTTAGCAGTATTTCGAGATATCTACTTTTATCATTGTCAATTTCTCTATATTGAGTTGATAGATTCGGATCTGAGAGTCCAGATCTCAAGTCAAAGAGTCCTCACAAAGACTGTTCTCTGGTTGAGAGGTGTTGATCTTTTTGGTATTGATCATGTTTTTTGTGAGGTTCTAAGAACAGTACAGCAGCCAGTTGTAGTAATTTTTTAGCTGTCTAGGCTCTAGGACGTTGCTCGGGATACACTTCGTGAAAGCGAATTATTACCTTTGTACCCCATGTAAATAAAACACCTATTAAGATTTAGGCATAAAACACATAATAAAATTACAATTTAAATTCATAGAATTAGTGTTATTTTAATGAGATAGTTATAAATAGAATAAATATTATGAAATACATTGTATTTTCTTATAATATTATATTTCTAGCAGAAAAAAACTTCAGAATCTTTTATTATTCCCAATATTGCACTTATTTTTTTTCTTTACCTAGCTTAATATTTACATTGATAGCTATTAGTTATAAGTTATGAGTTATGACAGTTAGGCATTAGTATGTCTATTCAATTTGTTTAAATATGTATTTTATTATACACTAGCTGTCCCGACACGGCGTTGCCTGCGTATATTAGTTTGTTTTTTGGCATTTTCGTAGACCTTGTATTATTGGCTTATTGCTATTATGTATTCAGTTAATTGGTTCAAGGTCTTCACTACACTTACACTTCACTGAATAATACTGATGAATACGTCGTACCGAACTTCGTTTTAGGGAACATTTTATACGACATCACTTCCTATTCTCAAACATTGTGGATCTTTCTAGAAAATTCTATAATTTTCTTTTTCTCAAATATTGCAAAGCAAAAATGTTGTGGGCCTCAATGCCCTCAATCGAGATAAAAACTATTCTATATCTACATTATGCAGATAATAATATAATATTATTAACTAATCTATATATTATGGAGATAGAAGATAGTCGAGTTTTACTTCTTGGAACAATTTACATCTACACGCCGTCGACATACAAAAGAAAAACGGTTGCAGGCAGCTAGGAACTTACAATCGCGGTGGGTGACGGGAATACCCGAAATACACCATGTAATTATACATAAGTATATGTAAATGTATTAAAAAGTTAATAAATATATTGAACAATTTTAGATAAAAACTATAGTATTTTTTAAGTTGGACCAAAATACATAAAATGTAAAAAGTTTCATCAAGATTGGTCCAGTAGTTTCGGAGTTCATCCCAGACAAACACTGTGACACGAGATTTTTATACATTAGATATTACTGGTACATCAGAGCATTAGCGGATTTAAGGAGGGGATCAGAGGGGCCCGGGCCCTCCCATGGCCCAAAAGATGTGTAAGAATATAACTGTGACGTGAAACTTATAATCACGAAAAATTCAGGTTTCTGATAATCATTATTAAATATTCATCATCAAATTGAAATAAAACCAGAAGAAATAATAGATTTGTTTACAAAACAACATTCGAAAAGTTTTCGTATTGAAAGGGCACCGGAGTACAATTCGAAAAGTTTACAAGTTCGTTTACACTACTTTTCATTATATTTTTTTTATATACAAATATTTTAAATTTTAATACTTTTTGTATGACGTGTGTACACTTATATAATACATTATAATTGATAATGTGTATTAAAATACCAATATACTAATATAAGATTTTTATAAAAATATGTACTAATGTGAAAAAAAAAATCCCCCCCTCCCAAACAAAATTCTAGATCCACCGCTGCATCAAAGTACCTACTCCATAGTAATATAATAATTTCTCATTTATACTGATGTGTCAATGTCCAATAAGGCAATAACCAATGTCATATTATTTATTAAGAGTATACTATAACCACATGCGATTCCCTCATCTTACAAAGGTACCTATATAATAGCAAATTTATGTTCTGCAGAATCAATTTTGTGTTCTTAATTTTAAGGTACTCATTATCAAACTTAAAGATTAGAATATTTTCCTTTTACAGAGGCCTATGATTCTATATAAGTATTTTAATTTTAAAATGAGTTACATAAGGCGAATTAATATTGAGACGCATTAGGTATGTTGTACAATATATGTATACTAGTATACTATAAGTTAGTCATACTTTCTTTTAGTTTTAGATGTCAATTATATCGCTCGCTTCTTATTTATAAAATACTTAACACATGTTTTATTAACTATTATTTTTTTTTTAGAATTTAAACGTTTAAAAAGATGCTATGGTAAGTAATTTGATTTTACTTTACGATATATACATGAGCAATGGATTTATATATGAGCAATATATAAATACATTGAGTTTTTCTCAACGTGATCACTTTTCTACAGCTGTATAATAATTGTAATTTGTGTAAATGTTAGTTCATAACATTTTTAATTGGAGGCTTATATGGAATATAAATTACATAAATAAAGTACTCAGTACTTGATTAGATGTACCCGCACGTATTGTATCCGTCTTACTGACGCAAATATACCAAAATGTACGTCCAACAGTTTCAAATTTGTGTTGTTAGTTTAAGATCTATAGAGTGTTTTTATTTATTATAGAGAGAAATTTATTACAGTGAATCGACCATTATCAAACTTATGTGTAAGAACATTATCTGCGTTTTTGATTCAAATTCAGTTGCTAATTCATACCAAAGGAGATTAATTCGTCCTATTTTCCAATACTATATTTAAAAAATAGGATTTGTGGTGTTCAAAATAGAGCAAGCAAATTCATTCTAATTATTAGCGAAGAAAAAATGCAAAATTGATTTGGAATAATCTTGAACAGCGACAACTTAATCAAGTAAAAAAAAATATATTCAAAAAACGTTTATTATTTCATTGTAAATTTCAAAATCCTTGTTTGACCAACTCTCCTTGCTGGATCTACCGTGTCCAATTGTGAATCTAAACCATCCAAGGACAAATTCAAATACACACAACAGATGTCATGAACATCAATTGAACATCAATTTAGTAGGAGGTCATATGAGTAGAGATGTACATTTCAATTATACATATAAAGATAAATATTCGGTGTTATTTATTTTATGATCTAAACTTTTATAGAGCAAATGTATTCCGCGGGTATCATAACAGGAACACTGGGTATGTTCTTTTTTAAACTAATAAATATGTACTAATTTCTTTTGACTAACTCTATTACAAAACTAAATATTTAACTGATTAGAAACAGCCAACAAGTATTAACTGGTAAAGTATGGCATGAGACGCCCGATCATATAGCATACGAAGCTGTTAGCGCCATGGATCAGCTTTTCTCAACCTTTTTCATTTATGTACCCCTTGACCTCTCACCATTATTTAACGTATCCCTAAATGTCAATTGATCGTAAATTCACACACAACACAAATAATGTATTATGAAATAAGTTCGAGGATGGACAATTTGGAAATATTAATTAATTAATTTAATTAGCATGCGCCATACAATGTATGTATATGTATTATATGTATATATAAAAGTTTTATAAACTCTACACATTAATTTTAATGAAACCCATGGGATTATTTGCTGACATATATTTTTTTGAAATCTGGCTCCTGGGATGATAAGTACCTAAACTCGTAAATCTGAACTCACAGAGAGTCTATAACGATATACTTATATTTTTAATGTATGTGTACGACGAAAAGGCCTTCTCCACCAATACAGTACTTGTGAACGGCAGCAGCACATTAAATGCTTTGTATGGAAGCTCAGGATACTCTTCTTTTACGTCAGCCCAAAAAGCGATGAGAGATTTTTTTTCAAATATTACCTTAAGTGAAGTCTTCAGTTCAATAAGTTTTTCTTTTTCTGGTACTGATAAAACTGCAGATTTGAAATATTTTTCACTGAAGAGGAACGCTTGCCAGGGGTCTCATTTTTCACTTTTTGGGAAGTTTTTATTAAAATACGCCTTGAGTTTATTCAAATGTTGAGAAAGTTGGACTTTGATATCTTGCGATAAGCTTATATCAGTTTCACAGAGAAAATCGTGCAGTGTTTCAAAAATTTCTGGTTGGTTATTCTCAATACACGACGTCCAAAACTCTAACTTTTTAACAAAAAATTCTATTTTGTCAGTAACTTGGAATATTGTACCTATTAAGTCCACGTGTCTGTTTCTGAATTTTTCTTTTGTATATGAGCTATTATCCAGGCCATGTATTTAGGAGATATTTCGGTATTTTTTCGGATATAGTTTGACTTTATAGACACGAATTTAGATGCTACGGAAAGCTCCTACAACTGGATTTAATATCTACCCGGTTGTTAATACTATTAATTATTGGTTTAAATGTAGAATAGAAAACTGTCTAGCAGCAATTTTTTGGAAATGTTAATATTTTTATACTCAACGCGTTAGTGAAATAAATCACTCGTTGGTCCACAAAAATATCGTGATTTATATCCAAAAGTACAACGTTCGGCATAAATGCAGTTTAGCTTACAAACGATTTTTCGGAATTTTTTTTCATAATAAGTGTTTTTGAGTGTTTATCTTATAGAACTCTCAAAAAAATCACTCAAACTTTATTTGTTAGTTATGGTCAAAAAATTCAAAATGCTCGATTTTTAAAATCACCGTGTTATTGAGTTTAAAACATTAAAGTACCAATAATTTACATTTTTTGGAATTTTATTTTTTAAGAAATTTCAGTATTTTTATGCCCAACGTTCTTGTGAAATCAAAATTTTCTTATCTCACTTAATTTTTTTATATTGTTAAAAACATTGGTGAACTTTGATTTCACCAAATGTGGTGTTTGTATTGTTTGTAATTTATAATTTTTATAGAAATACATCCATACGTTGGTATGTAGTATCATTTGATTTGGTATTGGAAATTTTCTGTAAGTATTCACTTCTAGTTATTTATAGGGTTATATTTAAATATTTTATTATGTATATTGTGCTTATAGATTATTAAATTAAATAGAATATAGTATAATAGGTAATACAAATACGAACACTCTTTAATCATAGTATCAAATAGGTATTAATAATCAGCGAGAAAACGAGGTGGTTTTGCGCATCACAGCCATCAAAACCGGTTCACCTATGGTAGGGTGTCGCATGTGGGAACCAGATTTGGTCGGTGCGCGGCGTGTTCTCTCGCTGGACAGAGCATAGTCATATTATTATATTTGTTTATTTGTAAGCAACCTTATATCTCATTATAATCCTGCACAAGGGAAGAGGAAACTACTTCATTATGAAATAATTTAGGTATAATTAATTGTAATAGCGTTGTATTTCTTAGTAATATAATGACCACTTGTATTAACAATCGTAGGGGATATAATGTATATAGCAGGGTAGTTGTACAAATATTTTTAGATCGCTATTATGTGGGGCTTTGATGACATTCTAGTTAATGGCCTGTTACTACTAGCCTATACCTAATTATAATACTTTAAGTTTTTCAAAAATTTCTGTATTTTCTAATTTTTTTGTAATTTTTGAATCTAATTGTTCAAGAAATGTATTTAAAAGACATTTCTGTTCATTTTATATCACGTCTAGGTTCTAATAATCGGTTTTAACAAATTTTACGTTGCCACTGAGCACTGACTTATATTTATATTACACCTAGTTCCATGACTAAATTTTCATTTGATATTGGCTATTAATCAATGTGGAATCGTAGTTGAATATCGTTGACTTATTGGGACATCTGGTAGCCACTGTGAGTCTTACACTCAATAATTTTTTTTATAGAACTTATTCTGATGATCCCGATATAGACGAGGTGAAGTCAGTATTCGGTAAGTAAACATTAATTTAATGGGTTCAAAACATAAAATGACAAAACAGAACAAAAAAACCCTTGTCGCTCACTTTTTTTACAAACCGACTTGTGTAAAGTATGTGCATATTTGTATGTAGTATTCTACAGGATGTGATCCGGTTCGATGAGCAAATCCTGTGAGTTCTAGTGTGTGTGTGTGTGTGTGTGTGTGTGTGTGTGTGTGTGTGTGTGTGTGTGTGTTTACAAACATTTGTCTCTCTGTCATCTCAGATGTCTGTTCGGTCTAGTCTCTATTGGCACTGCCTCCATCGCTCGTCGTACTGTTTAGAAGACATTTTTGTCTCTACCATGTGGTAGAATTATCTGTATAATTCTTCTATGTCTATTAGAGCCTTTGTTTTTTAAGCCTCATCAGTTGGGAGGTTATCGATACCTAAAAGACCAACTCCTCTTTCTATTTTTGTTTGGTACAAACAATTTTCCACTCCATAGTCGTCGTTCAAGTTGCAAGTATTTTACAAATATCAAGTTACAAGTTTCAGTATCTAGTGTTTCAGCAGAAAGGAGTTTTTCGACTATAAAAAGTGTAAACGCGTATCTATAATCAACGATGACAAGTTGCAGACTCAATAATTTAACTTTGCTGTCTACTGAGAGAGAAATAAGTGGACAATTCTTAGATATTCCATCTGCTGTAATAAACGAATTTACAGTTTAAAAATATTTTATTAAAACTACATATTTTTTATTAGTTTCAAAATTTAAAATAAATTCATATAATATGCGTATAATAAATATATAGCATACGGTATTCTGTTACTTTTTTTATTTTATTTGCTATTTCTCATATCAAAATATCGGACCTACCCAAAAAAAAAGTGACTACCTACGCCACTGTTTTATACCTGTATATCTAAAATCGATTCATCGTGATACTGCTGCTTGGATCGCCAATGGATATTTTTACTAGTAATTTCATAACCGCCTTATCAGATACTAATTGCCATCAGTAAATATTTAATTGTGAAAAGTAACAAGCCGAGATGTATCTTTAATATAATTGTTTTTCTTTTTATAGATGAAAAGCTCGCTCTAGATGATGATGAAGTAATAGATCACTTTCGTACGAATACATTACTAATTATTTGAAGTATTATGTTTAAATATTTTATAATGTAAATTGTGCTTAATGATTAATTTACTGACCAGAAAAAAACTGGTTAAATCTGTTTAAATCGTAATAATGTCTAACCAAGAACACATAATTTCTAACTTAGTAATTAACCATGTATGGCAATAGCCAATAACATTGCCCCAATTCACCACTGAGGCATATAGCTTCGTATTGATGAAATTTGAGTTTTATCATTAATTTAACTATTTATTTTTTAACAAGCGTAAAATCTAAAAGAAAAGAAGCAGAGGAAAAAAAGGTTATAATACAAATTATTTATTTATATACGAAAGAAACAATAATAAAATATGAATTACTATAACATTACTTATAGATAACTATTATTTTACTTTGATATAAAGCTGAAGTTAACAAAAAAAAAAAAATAATAATAATAAAGAAAAGGAAAACAATAAAATTTCTCTCAAAATTAGTGGGTAGTATAGTATATACATTATACATAATAAAAGGAAGGTATAAGAAAATGTCAAACTTTGTCTTGCCACCCAACGAATCATATTTTGATTAGTTGTTTGCATTTAGTATAAGATATACATATAATTAAAAATGTAAGTTAATGTATAATTTTGGTATAATAAAAAAAAAACCCTTATAAACATATTATATACTATATATAATTCCGAACCAGGAGAGAGGGAACAAAGTCTTCATGAAAAAATATATAATAAATTGTATTATTGTTGTATTTCTTAATAATATAATGACCACGATATACAAACTCTCGTAGAAAGAAAAATAATGAAGGTATAGCAATAGCAGTTAATTGTAAAAATATTTTTAAACAATCATTGTTGCCAAAGACTTGTATTTATATTTTACCTGGTTTCTAGAGACTATACATTATGATCCATAACTAAGTTTTCCTTTTAAATTGACCAATGATTCATTTGGAAACGTAGTTGAATATCATTGACTTATATAGACATTTGGCAGCTATTCAGATTTGTACATTCCATCAATCGAGTGAAAGTCACTTTGGTTAGATAGGTATTCGATCAATTATTACTGAAAACTGGAGGTCGAACTTCATAACTTCAGGCTAAATAAATAATTTAAACTTTATTAAATATTTTAATACATTGTAATTACGTACAAAATACAGGAGATTGTGTAGTTTAGATTAAAATATAAAAATAGTAAAATGTTATCATTAATTTTATAGTTGACGATTTTGTTCTAAGAATTGATTTTGAAATCACATTATTACGCGGTAAGTATACATTTCTAGTTATTTAGTTATTCTAGTCATTTAATATTTATAATGTTATGGACTTATGGTCTATATGGAATAAATCGCGTACTTACCGCGATTTCTAGATTGTATTATTATATTATTATTATTATTATTACATTCATATACTTACATGATAGTGAAACTGATAATTTGCTTCGCCTTAATTTATATCATCTGCCTCTAAACATAATATCATTTCAAACAGATAAACCTCATATAGGTACTGTAACGTAATGCAATTTTTATAGTAATTAAAAAAAGAACTCAACGGCTTTTTGGTTTAACTAATGAATAGTTTATTTGATTTACAACACGAGTACAGGAAAAAGTTAATGTTTATGAATTGTTTTTTCCTACGTATAGTGTGATCAGTACGATACAGATATTCAGTACTTCTTTCTTTTTTATTATTAAAATATTACAATTTACAAACACCACTAGCCTTTGAAATTTCTCCCTGTTATTTTATCAGGTATCTAGTACATATATTACGTTTTATAATTTGTGGTTCTATGAGCGAATGTTGTAGTGTATAATATTTCATGTTATTTTAGTGCAATCGTTACCAGATAAGTTACGTACTATTGCCAATGATTTATAATATTATAATTACATGTTTAAAATGTATCGTTTATAATTCACGTATATTTATTACTACATATAATTTATCTATGTAAATATAAAATGTAGAATTTTTAAACTGATAATGAACATCATCCTGAACCTAATTCAAATCATTTCAGATCCACTGCTTATATTTGTTCAGAATCATTCGCCTAATGCTAGAGGTAGGTAATTATTGTACTGGTTAGAAGACAATAAAAATTAATATCAAACGTTATGTAAAATGTATAATTATATTATAATAATATAATATGTTCTAAATCAATGATTCAGTAATATAATTTTACTCAACTAAAAATTTAAAAAAATTAGTGAATTACATTTTTATTTATTTTTATTTTTAAGAGCTTTATAGAACACACAGATCGTTTTGTAAGGCATACATGGAAGTAACTCCTATAGGTAGGTACTAGTTAGAAATATGTCAGTACCTACTGTCCTATTATCACAAATTCACAGATCATAACAATGAGTTGTGTATTTTTGTAGGAGACTGACCGTCGAACGAAGTCCGAAGACATTAATGTCAAAAGTTCGAAAATTGTTGTACAAGGTGGGTAAAATATTATATTATTAAAATGAACTGTCTAAATATATTACCCTACAAGTTGATAAATATTTTAATATATTTTAATACTGATTTATAAAACTAGTTCCAATTATAGCTGAACTGTGTTTGATTCCCAGCTGTTATGATTAAACCACCGTATTTAAATTGAATTGAATTAATTTTAATTTAATTTAACTTTGATTTATTTGTTTATTAACGGGCTCGGGTCCCAATAGAAGAATACAATTTATAATAATAAATACATTTGAACAATATAACATAAGTAAGCACAGTATAAATAGTACACATGATAAAATAAGAGATAGAATGGTAAAAACAAATGCTATACACAATTTTAAAGGAAGCTTAGATGTTCGGTTACTCATGTGCATTATAAGATGAATGGGATTATTTCTACCATAGTTTGTGTTGTGGAATGGAACCACAAAGGAATTGTAGACCTAGTTGTGAGAGAAGGAACTTTACAATTTACTAGAGAAAGAAGAGATTGAGCGTCCACACGTCTGTAAATCAGCTTGCTCAAAAACACCAAAGTAGCTTCAAATTTTCTATCTGCTAGAGATAAATGCTCTAGTTTATTCATCACTGGCTCAAAATCATGAGATGGATGAGGATTTTTTAAAGTAAATGACTCCGAAAAACAAAAATGAGTTTAGACCTGCTCAATTTGAGAAGAGTCAGCAACCGTAAACGGATCCCAGAGAAGATAACAGAAGAATATTCCAAAAGAGGCCGAACGAGAGAGCAATTCAAGACTTTGAGAGAACTGGAGAGTTTGAATTCTGATGATGTGCGTAAGACATAGTCAAGCATCTTAAACTCACGACAGCAAACAGCCTTAATTTATTAGTGAAATTCAAGATTTGGCCAAAAAAGGATACCCAAGTCTTTCTTCCCAGTAATAATATTAATACTTGAACCCTTTATCAAGTAATTGTTGTTAATGATATATGTATTCCTAGCAAAAGACATAGATTGGCATTTTTCAACATTGAAGCTTAATCCCCATATAATTAAACCACAAGACAAGTACATCAAGTTCTTTCTTTACGGGGACACTGTGAGTCATTGACTCAATTTTCTTGAAGATTTTCAAATCAGCAAACATAGTTAACTTAGAATCTGGGATAACCAATTTAAGACCATTGAACTACAGAGAAGTTTAAGACTGTTGGTAGTTTTATTTTGAATTTCATTGAAAACTGATGCTTATCATTACAGAATATGATTAGATATTAATGCTTTATAGTTTCTAAATTTATGATGATATAATTTGTATGAAGAAAATAACAACGGTGATAAATGCCCCCCTTGTGGAACACCAGAATTCACACAGACAGCTTCAGATTTACATCCTAAAATTTTAACACATTGTTCCCTATTATATATGTATGTTTTGAACCAAGAAAGAATGGGCTCCCCAAATCCAATTTTATTAAGAACCTCAATTAGAATTTTATGATCGTCACTATCGCTTTGGAGAAATCCGTGAAAATGATAACCACTTGGGTTTGTTTTTCATATTTCATAGGCCTTCAATATAAAATTATGAAACACTGACAGAATTGTAGTGGCAGAATGGCTAGGCTTGAAACCATATTGTTTATCAACTTAGCGATAAATTACCGATGGCCGAATACACCTTAGAACAAGCTGCTCAAAGAGTTTAGCAATGTTATTTTAGATCGAAATAGGCATGTAATTCTTTACATTACTTTTATCACCATTCACCAGTCTTAAATACGGGAGTGACATTTTAATAGAATGAACAATTCTTAAACCTCAAGTACTTATTAAATTAAATTGCATATTTTGTTTGATTTATAAAAAAGGAATAGTTAACGTGGTTATAATGAATATTACATAAAGTAGAATCTTTTATACATAAACGCAATTAAACTATTAATTTTTATTATAATATATAAAAAAAATCTAAATGAAATTAAACTGTTGTTTTATTTTTATTTTTAGATAAACTTACAGCTCCATCCGAACATTGAATTAATTAAACTGTAATTCCATGATACATCAATAAATAAACATTATTATTATATAACTTAAATATAAAATAATGAACTAAATGTACTTATAATAATAATTATAAATATAATATATACCATAAAAATAAGACTTCAAAAGGTCAGCATTAAAATTGTCAAATGATTTGTTTTAATAATAAATGTATAAACACAAAACAAAATAATGTAGACAAGTACTATGCTGTGATAACAAGTCTCCAATAAAGTGATTTGAGGATTAAAATAATGACTATCTAAAAAAAGTCTATATGTAGAATAACCATGACGTATGACGATTGATGCCGTCGGTCGTAAGATAATGCATACATATAATAATACAGTCACACGTATATTCTCTTGTGCGTGACAGCGTAATTATATTACAATACTTATATCATATCAAAATTCTATAATATTTATAGGCTTCATTTTTGATGTGCACATTTTAAAAACGATGCTGGATATTAGTGATAAGTTTAATACTTGACTGTATGTGAGGGGCCCAGATTAATTTGTTCCCGGGGTCTGCGATTTTTCTCTACGGCCCTGGGTGTGGGCGGAGACTCGTTTGCGCACATAATAAAATATTTTTAAAATTTACGACAACTCGTTTGCGCACAAACTAGTGAACAATGAAAACCAGATTGTAGGTATAGTTTTTGGTGTACACGGTGCTTTAAGCTACCCATGCTCGATCGATTATGACCGTATAGTCTTCAAGCATAACGTGGTTTCCTATCAGTTTTTATCTATCAAAAACAGCATTAACGCTCGGCAAGTATACACGAGTCAGGAGTATACGAGCTTAAATATTTCTAATTTTCACTATTTTTGTTAAATGCTTCCGGCGATAACTGATAAACCTTATTAGTTATTATAAATCTCTTTTATACATTTTAGTTTAGTCTCCGATTGCGATTTGCGGTGTAATAACAATGGACGCTACTTGTTTAATACGAAGAGAAAAACGTTGTAAAATATTGGAAAATTTCAAATTTCGAGAGTATAGGCAATTAAAAAAAAATGGAAATTTCAACTATCGGTGTACTAATAAATTTTGCAATGCTAGTATTATTGTAAACAATAATGACCAAATTGTCGATAAATCTAACGCGGAGCATAAACATGATAAATATACAGATCAAGTTATATCAAGAGAAATTGTAAGGAGCTCATTGAAAAGAAAGGCGGAAAATGATATGTATACCCGTCCAAAAAAATTAATACGTCAAGAGTTAAGAAACACCGATGCTGCTGATAATATGGAACATGGTGACAATTTGAAGGAAAATGTTGTTTGAGTTTAATAATTTTACATCAGTAATGAGTAATGACCAATTCAAAAATTGTGAGGTGCGCAGATAATGTACACCCTATACATGGATACATTTCTTTGAAAAAAGGGTTTCCATTGTTCGTAAATTGTGCGCAAATGAGTTGCGTTTTTGTGCGCAAATGAGTTGTAAAAAAGGTAAATGTGCGCAAATGAGTTGTAGCCTGGGTGTGCTTGGGCATGATAGAAAATTCATACACAATGCGCGAGACATTAATTATAAGTACATGATATTATTTTCAAATTACATTACGAAGAAATGCAGGACGATTTATGATGATTAAATTTCAAGAAGAATATCAAGCCCGTAAATATTTGGTACTTGGTACCTAAATATTTATTCATTATTATCCATTCATATAAGTAACTAATGGACTTTGAAAACTACTAATTTATCACGCGGACTTACAGTTTTTTTGTTTTTATTTTATCACATTTTTTGTATAATTATTTTCGAAGGCCTACTCGAAATTTTACCTCAGAATAGATTAAATCTATGTAATTAAATGGCGATTGTTAATTCGGCGCAAAGGAAAAAATGTTAGTAAGGAAAATATAGGTAGTCCATTGAAAACTCAACACCAATTTATCAACTGTATAGTGTTAGAATTTAACTTATAAGATCTCTTCTTGTCCAAAAAATTGTTTGATGTCTGTATGTGTTATTATAAACTATAAAATACAGTGGCTCAACTAGGGCTAAAATGTTGGAGGGATATAGCCCCTACCTGAAATTACATGAAAAGTACCACGCGGAGGCGATGTCCCCACAATCCTATACATATTCACTTAAAAATGTAAATAATGCAAGTACATATTAATCATGACTATAATTATTATGATGTTAGTAATTTTTACAACTTTAACTTATAGATTCAATATTTAAAGAATTATAAAATAAAACATAGTTCGTATTTGACTCCTGACCGAGCAGCACGCGTGACCCGTAATCCCGCCCCTATTTTCAACTTGTGTCACAAATTGGGTTACAAATTGAAACTTCCACGCACATCCTTCAGCTTTCTCTGAATAACCTCTCTAGGTGGTCGTCGGAATCAGGTTTTACGTTTCTTACCTTCAAAACAAAATCTATCATCTTCAACAATATATTATACATTTTTTAATTTTTAATTTAATTAATTTTATAAATTTTTTTTCTAATTTTTCTATGAATTCTACATTACCTGCTCTCACTATTGTAAGATATAACTTTACCAGTTGGTACAACCACTATATTAAAATAAAAATAAAAATATATTATAACTACGCGTATATTATA